>NW_026626192.1:2750-4989 GCF_030028575.1 Malurus melanocephalus
ACAAAAATATGATCCCACTTGGGATGTTATTCAGGCACAGAGAAATAAATCTTCCAAGGTGTTGGGTAAAAAGCAGGAGCTCGCTGGAGAGCAGCAGTTCCTGGAGCAGTGTTTGGGATAAGCTCCAGGGGATGCCCCACCACACCCAGCACTACAAGCTCCTTTAAGGCCTGGATCTTGACCCCTTGCAGAAGGTTTTTAGGGAGACCTCCCCCCACAAACTCTTTGTAAGGGGAGCTTTGCCCCCTTTAAGGATTTTTTGGGCTCCCACCCCACTTCAAGTCCCTTTTAAGGGAGAGCTTGCCCTCCCTTTACAGGGGTTTGGGGCTCTCCAACACTTGAAACCCCTTTTAATGGCCTCCCCAACCCTAAATGTCCTTTTAAAGGGTTTTCCCTACCTTTTAAAGGATTTTTGCTAAGCCCCAGCACTCCAAACCCCCTTTAAAGGGTTCCTTCCCTCCCATCCCCTTCATTTTGGGGTGGGGGTCCCTCTACCACCACTCCTTTAAGAACTCCCCTTAGAGTCCTCACCATAACCCCCTTAAGAGGGCAACACCACCTCCAATGGTTCTGGCAGGGGAGCCCCGGGGGGATTTGGGGGGTTCCCAGGAGGCTTTGGGGGTCCTGGAGGGGATATGGGCATCCCGGAGCATTTCTGGGAGGTTCCTAAGAGATTTTGGGCATCCTGAGTATGCTTTTGGGGGTCCTGGTGGGATTTTGGGGGTACCCATGTGTTATATGTGGGTGTGCCTGGGACATTTTAGGGGTCCCAGGGAGGGGACTGAAAGTTTCCAAAGAGATTTTGGGGATCCTGAGTGGATTTTGATGTGTCTCAGTGGGGCTTTTCGGATCCCAGGGGGATGTTCAGACGGGTTGCAGTGGGGTTTTGGGGATCCATGGGGTGATGGGTGTCCTGAGGAGGATTTTGGGGGTTCCGTGGGCTTTTTGTGGGGTTTTTGGGTTACCTGAGGAATGCTGGTGACAGAGATGGGGACCCTGTGCTGGGTATAAACCTTCTCATTCTGCATGGGCAGCGCCAGCATGTTCAGGGAGATGCTGGGGGGTTCTCATGGTCATAAGCACAGTCATGGTCATCTCATTGTAATGGTCATCTCAGGGTCATGGTCATCGCATGGTCAATGTCCTCTTCATGGCCATTGCATGGTCAGGGTCACTTCCTCATCATCTCATGCTCACTGTCATTTAATTGTAATGGTCATGGTCATCTCACGGTCCTGATCACTTCATGGCCATGGTGATGTCATGATCATCTCATGGTCATGGTCATCTCACTGTCATGGTCATCTCACCATCGTAGTCATCTCCTGGTCTTGGCCGGTTCCTGACCTCTATCATCTCACGCTCATGGTCAGCTCATTATCATGGTCATTGCATGGCTACAATCACATCATGGTCATGGTCATCTCTTGCTCATCTCATGGTCTTCATCACTTCATGGCCATGGTTGTGCCATGCTCATCTCATGGTCTTGACCACCTCATGGTCATGTCATGGTCATGGTCATCTCATGGCCACAATCATGTCATGGTCATCTCATGATGACAGTTGAGTCATTGTCATGGCCGTCTCATGGTCATGGTCATTTCATGGTCCTGGTCATTTCCTGATCACCATCATCTTATGCTCACTGTCATCTTATTGCAATGTCCATCTCATGGTCACCATCATGTCATTGTCACCTCATGGTCATCTCATGGTCACCTCAAGGCCATGGTTATGCCATGACCAACCCATGGTCATCTCTTGGTCCCAATCATCTCATGGTCATGGTTGTGGTTGTGTCATGGTCACAGTCATGGTCATCCCATGGTCATGGTCATGTCAGAGTTGTGTTTTGGTCATCTCATGGTCACTCTCATCTCGTGGCCATCTCACCCTCATGTCATGGTTGTGGCCATGGTCGGGAAACCTCTTTGAGATCCCAAACCCTGATTCTGGGACACTCAATGACCGTTGGGGACGGTGAGGCCTGGCCTGAGCCCTCCCCCCATCCCACTGCCCCTACAAGAGCCCGATGTGGCCAAACCACTCCTGGGGACACCTCGGACACTGGACACAGAATGGGAAATGAATCACAGGGGATGGAGCCGGGTGTGGGTGGCAAATCCCCATCCTGACCCTGGTGTCCCCATCTGACCCTGGTGTCCCCATCTGATCCTGATGTCCCAAAATTGCTCCTGCTGTCCTCATCCTGATCCTGGTGTCCTCATCCCAGTCC
>NW_026626192.1:6742-7974 GCF_030028575.1 Malurus melanocephalus
CATGGGAATGGGATTGGGGTGAGATCTGCCCATGGAATTCCCACAGGAATTACTGTGTTCCCAAGTCCTCCATTCCCAAATCCCCAATTCCCACAGGGATTCTTTCCCCACCTTTGCGCTTCAGCTCCTCCTGCCCATATCCGACGAATTCCTGGAGATCTTTCCTGCAGGTGTGCTCCACGTAATCCATCCAATGCTCTATATAGTTCTTGTCAGCATTCCAGCGCCTCGTGGTGACCTGGGCAGCGCTGTCGGCTGCCATGAAGTTCTTGGATCCCGGATCGAAGGAGAGGAAATCCCACCCGTCGTAGCCTTCCTGGCGGAATCCACGGACACTCCCATCAGACAGGAGGTCACAGCCAGAAACCCGGTGCACTGTGTGGAGACCTGGGGAGAGATTGGACCCACAGAGAGCCATGGAATTGTGTCCCAGCCCCACAGAGCCCCATTGCAGCACTATGGAGCCCCAGAGTCTGATGGAGACCCACAGAGCTTCATCCCAGCCCCTTGGATCCTCATGGATCCACACCCCAAACCCATGGATCACAAGATATCCCACACCAGCCCCATGGATTCCCATCTCAGCCCCTTGGACCCCCGTGAATCCAGATCCGAACCCCACAGATCCCATCCCAACCCCGTGGATCCCCATTCCAGTCCCACAGTTCCCATTCCAGCCCCACAGATCCCCATCCTAACCCCATGGATCCCCACTGCAGCCCCACAGATCCATTCCAGCACCACAGTCCTCATCCCAGCCCCACAGTTCCCCTTCCAGCCCCACAGATCCCATCTGAGCCCCGTGGAACTCCCCAGCCCTAAAGATCCCCATCCTAACCCCATGGATCCCCATTCCAGTCCCACAGTTCCCATTCCAGCCCCACAGATCCCCATCCTAACCCCATGGATCCCCACTGCAGCCCCACAATGCCCATCCCAGCCCCACAGATCCCCATCTGAGCCCCAAGGAACTCCCAGCCCCACAGATCCCCATCCCAACCCAATGAAACTCCGCAACACCACAGATCCCCATCCTAACCCCATGGATCCCCATTCCAGCCCCACAGATCCCCATCCTTAACCCTATGGATTCCCACTGCAGCCCCACAGATCCCATCTCAGCCCCACAGATCCCCATTTCTATCCCATAGATCCCATTCCAGCCCCATGGATCCCCATTCCAGTCCCACTGGTCCCATCCCAGCCCCACTGGTCCCATTCCAGTCCCACAG
>NW_026626193.1:0-3476 GCF_030028575.1 Malurus melanocephalus
GGCGGGGTTTTGGGGTCGCTGCTCCCGGCCGCGCGCCTCAGTTTACCTTCCTCCCCCGTGGCCGCCTCCGCCCTGCCCCCCCTGGCCACGCCCAGCCGCCTGGCCACGCCCCCCGCCCGCCTGGCCACGCCCATGACCCGCCTGGGTTTGGGCAGAGGGGCGGGGCCGGCGGGGGGAGGGGTTATGGGGAGGGGGGGAGGGGTGAGAGTGGGCGGGGTCAGCGTGGGAACTGCTCCCAGTATGACCAGTATGGGATTGGGAACGGCTCCCAGTATGACCAGTGTGACCAGTGTGACCAGAGCCACCGTGGGAACCACTCCCAGTGCTCCCAGTATGACCAGTGTGACCAGAGCCACCGTGGGAACCGCCGGTGTCACCGTGGGAACCGTTCCCAGTGCTCCCAGTATGACCAGTTCCACCATGAAGGCCACCAGTGTCACCGGTGTCACCGTGGGAACGGCTCCCAGTGCTCCCAGTATGACCAGTATGACCAGTGCCACCTCCAGTGTCACCAGAGCCACCGTTGGAATGGTCACCAGTGCTCCCAGTGCTCCCAGTATGACCAGTGGCACTGTGGGAACGGCTCCCAGTGCTCCCAGTGTCACCAGTGTCACCGTGGGAACGGTCAGCGGCGTTCCCAGTGCTCCCAGTATGACCAGTGCCACCTCCAGTGTCACCAGAGCCACCGTGGGAACGACCGGCGTCACCGTGGGAACCGTTCCCAGTGCTCCCAGTATGACCAGTGGCACCATTGGAACAGCTCCCAGTGCTCCCAGTGTCACCAGAGCCACCGTGGGAACCGCCGGTGTCACCGTGGGAACCGTTCCCAGTGCTCCCAGTGCTCCCAGTATGACCAGTGCCACGTCCAAGGTTACCAGTGTCACCAGTGTCACCGTGGGAACCGTTCCCAGTGCTCCCAGTATGACCAGTAACACCAGTGCCACCATTGGAACGGTTCCCAGTGCTCCCAGTAACACCAGTGCCACCGTGGGAACCGCTCCCAGTATGACCAGTGGCACCATTGGAACGGCTCCCAGTGCTCCCAGTGTCACCAGTGTCACCGTGGGAACGGCTCCCAGTGCTCCCAGTGCTCCCAGTATGACCAGTAGCACCGGTGTCCCCGCCGGGGTCAGCCCACTGGGCGCCGCCATCCTCAGAGCCACCAGGGCCACCAGTAACACCAGTTTGACCAGTAACGCCACCGGACTGACCAGTACCATCACCACCAGTAACACCAGTTTGACCAGTCCCACCAGTGTGACCAGTCCAGCACCTCCCAGTACCACCAGTTTGACCAGTGTGACCAGTCCAGCACCTCCCAGTACCACCAGTCTGACCAGTGTGACCAGTCCAGCACCTCCCAGTACCACCAGTTTGACCAGTGTGACCAGTCCAGCACCTCCCAGTACCACCAGTCTGACCAGTGTGACCAGTCCAGCACCTCCCAGTACCACCAGTCTGACCAGTGTGACCAGTCCAGCACCTCCGACCATCACCAGTGTCCCCAGTATGACCAGTGTGACCAGTCCAGCACCTCCCAGTACCACCAGTTTGACCAGTGTGACCAGTCCAGCACCTCCCAGTACCACCAGTCTGACCAGTGTGACCAGTCCAGCACCTCCCAGTACCACCAGTTTGACCGGTCCAGCGGCTCCCAGTGTGACCAGTATGACCAGTGCCGCCCATCCCAGTATGACCAGTGCCACCAGTATGACCAGTCTAGGGGCTCCCAGTGTCACCAGTGCTCCCAGTCCAGCACTTCAGAAAGTGACCAGCGCTCCCAGTGTGACCAGTCCAGCGGCTCCCAGTGTCACCAGTATGACCAGTGGAGGAGCTCCCAGTGCTCCCAGTATGACCAGTGTGACCAGTGCCGGACCTCAGACCATCACCAGTGTCACCAGTATGACCAGTCCAGCGGCTCCCAGTATGACCAGTCCAACACTTCAGAAAATGACCAGTGTCACCAGTACGACCAGTGTGACCAGTCCAGCGGCTCCCAGTATGACCAGTATGACCAGTCCAGCTCCTCAGACCATCACCAGTGCTCCCAGTATGACTGGTCCAGCGGCTCCCAGTGTGACCAGTATGACCAGTCCAACACTTCAGAAAGTGACCGGCGTTCCCAGTATGACCAGTGGAGCATCTCAGACCATCCCCAGTGCTCCCAGTATGACCAGTGTGACCAGTCCAGCAGGTCCCAGTATGACCAGCGCTCCCAGTATGACCAGTGGAGGAGCTTTCAGTGTCCCCAGTACGACCAGTGTCACCAGTCCAGCAGCTCCCAGTATAACCAGTCTAGCAGCTCAGACCATCACCAGCGCTCCCAGTGCTCCCAGTGTGACCAGTCCAGCGGCTCCCAGCGCTCCCAGTGCTCCCAGTATGACCAGTGTCACCAGTATGACCAGTGCTCCCGGTCCAGCGGCTCCCAGTATGACCAGTGCCGGACCTCAGACCATCACCAGTGTCACCAGTATGACCAGTCCAGCGCCTCAGACCAGTCCAGCAGCTCCCAGCGCTCCCAGTTTGACCAGTGCCGGACCTCAGAGCATGACCAGCGCTCCCAGTTTGACCAGTCCAGCGGCTCCCAGTTTGACCAGTCCGGCACCTCCCAGCGCTCCCAGTTTGACCGGTCCAGCGGCTTCCAGTGCTCCCAGTTTGACCAGTGCCGGACCTCAGACCACGACCAGCGCTCCCAGTGCTCCCAGTATGACCAGTCCAGCGCCTCAGACCATCACCAGCGCTCCCAGTGCTCCCAGTTTGACCGGTCCAGCGGCTCCCGGTGCTCCCAGTTTGACCAGTGCCGGACCTCAGACCACGACCAGTGCTCCCAGTATGACCAGTGCTCCCAGTCCAGCGCCTCAGACCATCACCAGTGCTCCCAGTTCAACTGGTCCAGCGGCTCCCAGTGCTCCCAGTTCAGCGGCTCCCAGCGCTCCCAGTTTGACCAGTCCAACGGCTCCCAGTTTGACCAGTTCAGTGGCTCCCAGTGCTCCCAGTTTGACCAGTGCCGGACCTCAGACCATCACCAGTGCTCCCAGTGCTCCCAGTTTGACCAGTGCTCCCAGTCCAGCGGCTCCCAGTTTGACCAGTCCAGCGGCTCCCAGTTTGACCAGTCCAGCGGCTCCCAGTTTGACCAGTCCAGCGGCTCCCAGTGCTCCCAGTCCAGCGGCTCCCAGTATGACCAGTCCAGCGGCTCCCAGTTCGACCAGTCTGGCACCTCCCAGCGCTCCCAGTTTGACCAGTCCAGCGGCTCCCAGTGCTCCCAGTTTGACCAGTCCAGCGGCTTCCAGTGCTCCCAGTATGAGCAGTCCAGCGGCTCCCAGTTTGCCCAGTGTGGCCCCGCCCACCGGTGACGTCACCACCAAGAGCTCCTCCTCCTCCTCCTCCTCCTCCTCTTCGTCCTCTTCCTCCTCCTCCTCCTCCTCCTCCTCCAGCTCCGACTCCGACTCCGACTCCGATTCCGACTCCAGCTCTTC
>NW_026626193.1:4717-6138 GCF_030028575.1 Malurus melanocephalus
CCACTCCCCTTTTCTATTAATTTAACCCCATTAAGCCCCGCCCCTTTTTCTATTATTTAAACTCATAGCCACTTTCTCTATTATTTTAACCCCCTTAAGCCCCGCCCCTATTTGAGTATTTAAGCCCATTTAAGACCTGCCCCCTTTACTAAGCCACGCCCCTTTCCCATTATTTTAACCCCATTAAGCCCCACCCCTTTCTATTATTTAAACCTCTTTAAGCTCCGCCCCTTTTTAAATATGCAAACCCCTGTTAGCCCCGCCCCTTTACTAAACCCCGCCCTCTTTTTCCATTATTTCAACCCTATTAAGCCCCATTTTATCCATTAAGCCCCGCCCCATCTAAGCCCCGCCCCCTTTCTAAGCCCCGCCCCTTTATAGTATTTTAACCCTATTAAACCCTACCCCTTTTCAATTATTTAAATCAGTGTAAGCCCCACCCCTTTTTTGAATATGTTAACCCTCTTAAGCCCCTCCCCCTTTTCTAAGCCCCGCCCCCTTTCTAAGCCCCACCCCTTTATAGCATTTTAACCCCATTAAGCCCCACCCCTTTTCTATTATTTAAACCAATTTAAGCCCCGCCCCTTTTTTGAATATGTCAATCCTCTTAAGCCCCGCCCCCTTTCATAAGCCCCGCCCATTTCCCATTATTTTAACCCTATTAAGCCCCGCCCCTTTCCATTATTTCAACCCCATTAAGCCCCGCCCCTTTTTTGAATATGTTAATCCTCTTAAGCCCCGCCCCTTTGTTGAATATGTTAATCCTCTTTAGCCCCGCCCCCTTTTTAAGCCCCACCCATTTGCCATTATTTTAACCCTATTAAGCCCCACCCCTTTCTATTATTTTAACCTCATTAAGCCCCGCCCCTTTTAATTATATTACTCATTAAGCCACGCCCCTTTTTCTATTATTTTACCCATTAAGCCCCGCCCCTGTTCTATTTAAACCCCATTAAGCCCCACCCCTTTTTGTATATTTTAATCCCATTAAGCCCCACCCCTTTTAAATTCTTTACCCATTAAGCCACGCCCCTTTTCTATTATTTAACCGTTTAAGCCCCGCCCCTTTTCTAAGCTCCACCCCTTTACTAAGCCACGCCCTTTTTCTATTATTTTAACACCATTAAGTCCCACCCTTTTTTGTATATTTAAACCTCTTTAAGCCCCGCCCCCTTTATTAAGCCCCGCCCCTTATAGTATTTTAACCCTATTAAGCCCCACCCCTTTTCTATTATTTAAACCAATTTAAGCCCCGCCCCTTTTTTGAATATGTCAATCCTCTTAAGCCCCGCCCCTTTCCTAAGCCCCGCCCATTTCCCATTATTTTAACTCTATTAAGCCCCGCCCCTTTCCATTATTTCAACCCCATTAAGCCCCGCCCCTTTTTTGAATATGTTAACCCTCTTAAGCCCCGCCCCTTT
>NW_026626194.1:0-1308 GCF_030028575.1 Malurus melanocephalus
GCTTTTTAAGTCAATTTTCTGGGATTTTTGGGGCGATTTTGGGGTTTTTTGGGCCGATTTTCGCGGCGATTTTTCCGGCGATTTCGGTGGGGATTTTTTTGATTTTTTTGGATATTTTTGTGATATGCTTGGGGATATTTTTGGGGCTTTTGGGGCTCACCCGTGCTGTTCTCCCCACTTTGGGGATTTTGGGGTAGATTTTTGGGATTTTTTAGGGGAATTTTCTGGGATTTTTGGGGCGATTTGGGGTTTTTTGGGCTGATTTTCGCGGCGATTTTTCCGGCGATTTTTGGTGATTCTGAGTGTGAATTTTGTGATATTTTTTTGTGATTTTTTGGGGTTTTTGGGGCTCACCCGTGCTGTTCTCCCCTCCTCCCGTGGCCGTCATCCTCGCCACGTGATCCACCCCGATCCTCTCGGCCTCCTCGGTGGCCAAAGTGTACGGCAGCTCGGCGAACAGCAGCGTGGCCTGGGGGGAAATTTGGGGTCATTTCGGGGGATTTTGGGGCTCCAAATATCCCTAAAATATCCCCCAAATCCCACAGTGTCACCCCAAAAAAACCCGGGAAAAAACGACCCAAAAAAACCCAAAAAAACCCAAAAATGCCCCAAAAACAGTGAAAATTTCACCCAAAATGGACCCAAAATGGACCTAAAATTGCTTTAAAAAGGACCTGATTTAGGGATTCCCCCAAAAAACCCAAATTTATCCCCAAAAAGACCCCAAATTTCACAAGAAAAAACCCGGGAAAACATGCCCCAAAAAAACCCAAAAAAACCCCAAAAATGGTGAAAATTCCACCCAAAATGGACCCAAAATCCCTTTAAAAGAAATCAAATTGAGGGACATCACAAAAAAATCCTAAATACCCCAAAATTTCCCCAAAATCCAACCAAAATCCCTCCAAAATCCTCCAAATTCCAAAAAAATCCCCAAAATTCCCCCAAAAAATTTTGGTTTTCCATCCCAAATTCCTTTCGAATTCTGAAAACCCTTTGGAATTTGGAATTTCCTGCCCCAAATCCCTTTGGAATTCCCATCCCAAAATCCTGAATTTTTGGGAATTGTTGGGATAAAAAGTGGGAAAAATCCTGGATTTAGGAACAGGAAGTTTTGGGAATTTTCGGGAATATTTGCAAATTTTTTGGGGAAATTGTTTTGAATTTTGGTTAATTTTTTTGGGGAAATTTCTGGAATTTTGGGAAATTCTTTTTTTGTAAATTTTGGGAAATTTTTTTGGGGGCATATTTGAAATTTTGGGAGTTTTTTTTGGAAATTCTTGGAATTTGGGGAAATTCTTTTGGGAA
>NW_026626194.1:2313-7428 GCF_030028575.1 Malurus melanocephalus
GGGGGTCCCCCCGTCGTGTACCACCCCAAAAATTCCAAATCCTTGAACACCTGCTTGACTTTTTTGGGGAAAAATTCAAAATTGGGACCCAAAATCCCAAAATTTTGGCAGAAATCCCAAAATTCCTCCCCAAAATCCCAAATTTCCAGCAGAAATCCCAAATTTCCACCCCAAATTCCCAAAATTTCAGCAGAAATCCCAAATCTCCACCCCAAAATCCCCCAAATTTCACCGCAAAACCCCTCAAACTCCACTCAAATCCTCCCAATTTTTCTCCAGGAATCCTAAAATTTCAAAAAAATCCCAAAAAATCCCCAAAATCAAAAATAATCCCCTCAGGATCCTCCCAAAACCCTCCAAAAACAGCACCAGGAGCCTCCAAACCCCTCCTAAAATCCTCCCTGAACTCCCCCAAAACAGCCCCAAAACCCCTCAAAATCCACTCAAATCACCCCAAATTTTTTCCAGAACATCCCAAATTCCCAAAAATCCCAAAATTCCCAAAATTTGCTTACATTGCTCCTCCTTGGTGTAATAGTACTCCTTGTCGATGAGCAGGTGTCCCCCGGAGCCCCAAAATCCCCCAAAACCTCCCCCAAATTTACCCTAAATCCTCCCAAATTCACCCAAAATCCACTCAAAACCTCCCAGATTTTTTCCAGGAATCCTAAAAATCCCAAAAAATCCAAAGCAATCCCAAAAATAAAAAATAATCCCCTCAGGATTCTCCCAAAACTCTCCAAAAACAGTACCAGGAGCCTCCAAACCCCTCCTAAAATCCTCTCCAAACTCCCCCAAAAACAGCCCCAAAACCCCTCAAAATCCACTCAAATCTTCCCAATTTTTATCTAGAACATCCCAAATTCCAAAATTCCCAAAAATCAAAACAAATCCTAAAAAATTCCCCTCAGGATCCTCCAAACCCCCTCCTAAAATCCCATCAGGGACCACCAACCCCCCTTAAAATCCCCTCCGAACTCCCCTAAAACAGCCCCAAAACCCCTCAAACTCCACCCAAATCACCCCAAATTTTTTCCAGAACATCCCAAATTCCCAAAAATCAAAAAAATTCCTAAAAAATTACCAAAATTCACTCACATTGCTCCTCCTTGGTGTAATAGTACTCTTTGTCGATGAGCAGGTGCCTCCCAGAGGTCCAAAATCCCCCAAAACCTCCCCCAAAATCCCCCAAATTTCACCCAAATTCACCCAAAATCCACTCAAATCCTCCCAGATTTTTTCCAGGAATCCTAAAAATCCCAAAAAATCAAAAAAAATCCCAAAATTCAAAAATAATCCCCTCAGGATCCTCCAAACCCCCTCCTAAAATCCCATCAGGGACCGCCAACCCCCCTTAAAATCCCCTCCGAACTCACCAAAAAAAGCCCCAAAATCCCTCAAAATCCACTCAAATCACCCCAAATTTTTTCCAGAACATCCCAAATTCCCAAAAATCCCAAAATTCCCTAATTTTGCTCACATTGCTCCTCCTTGGTGTAATAATACTCCTTGTCGATGAGCAGATGTCCCCCGGAGCCGTGGGCCAACAGCTCAAAGGAATTCATCACCTCGATGTTCCGGCCCTCCTGGCGCCCGATCAGCGCCCCCACCACTGGAAATTTGGGAATTTTGGGAAATTTTAGGAATTTGGGATTTCCAGGAAAAAATTTGGGGTGATTTGGGTGGAATTTGAGGGGTTTTGGGGCTGTTTTAGGCGAGTTCGGAGGGGATTTTAGGGGCGGTTTGGAGGCTCCGGATGGGATTTTTGGAGGGGGTTGGGAGGGTCTTAAGAGGATTTTTGGGATTTTTTGGGAATTTTTGGGGTTTTTTAGGAATTTTCAGAGTTTGAGGGGATTTAGGACAATTTTTGGGGGGATTTGGGGTGGTTTTAAGGGATTTTGGGGCAGTTTTGGGATGGTTTTGGCACTCCCAGGGCCGTTCATCACCTTGATGTTCCGCCCCTCCTGGTGCCCAATCAGAGCCCCCACCACTGAAATTTGGGAATTTTGGGAAATTTTGGGAATTTGGGATTTCCAGGAAAAAATTTGGGGTGATTTGGGTGGAGTTTGAGGGGTTTTGGGACAAATTTTGGGGAGTTCGGAGGAGCTTGAGGGGCTCCTGATGGGATTTTGGGAGGGGGTTGGGAGGGTCTTAAGAGGATTTTTGGGAATTTTTTGAGATTTTTTTTTTTAATTTTGGGGGTTTTTAGGAATTTTGGGAGTTCTGGAAGGATTTTGGGTGGTTTTGGGGTGGTTTTGGGGTGGTTTTAGGGGATTTTGGGGCAGTTTTGGGATGGTTTGGGCAGTCCCAGGGCAGTTCATCACCTCTATGTTCCGGCCCTCCTCCCTCACCACCGAAATTCGGAGAATTTTGGGTTTTTTTTCTTTTTTTGGAGTTTTTTTAGGAATTTCGGGGATTCTGGAAGAATTTGGGAGGGATTTGGGAGGTTTTTGGGGAGAATTTTGGGAATATTTCGGGAATTTTCCCCTACCTTGCCTGCTCCTCTCCCCTTGGGATCAGAAAGTGATTTCAGGGCTATTTTTGTATATTTTGGTCATTTTTGGGGTCATTTTTACCGGGTTTTCACGCAGTTTGGGATCATTTCGGGGTATTTTTGGGAATATTTCAGGAATTTTCCCCACCTTGTCCGTTCCTACTCTCCTGGGAGCACAGGGAGATTCTGGGTTTATTTTTGTGTATTTTTGTCATTTTTGGGGTTATTTTTACGGGGTTTTCGCGCAGTTTGGGATAATTTCGGGATAATTTTGGGAATATTTATGGAATTTTCCCCACCTTGTCCGTTCCTCCCCTCCTGGGAGCGCAGGCGGATCCAGTGGTCGGAGATGTTGAGGATGACCAGAGGGTGCAGAGCCACGGAAACGCTGCCGGTCACTCCCCCCGCCATCACCTGCGGCACGCCTGGGGGCGGGGCCAAAGCCTCAGGGGCGGGGCCAAAGCCTCAGGGGCGGGGCCACCTCCCGAGGGGCGTGGTCACAGCGGAATGGGTAGTGGGAACTCAAAAATGGGGCGGGAAAACCCAAAAATGGGGCGTGGGAACCCAGAAATAGGGGGGTGGTCACCTCCCGAGGGGCGTGGTCACAGCGGAATGGGGCGTGGTCACAGCGGAATGGGGCGTGGTCACAGCGGAATGGGGCGTGGTCACAGCGGAATGGGGCGTGGGAACCCAAAAATGGGGCGTGGTCACACCGGAATGGGGGGGTGGTCACCTCCCGAGGGGCGTGGTTAACTCCCGAGGGGCGTGGTCACACCGGAATGGGGCGTGGGAACTCAGAAATGGGGCGGGAAAACCCAAAAATGGGGCGTGGGAACCCAGAAATGGGGGGTGAGAACAAAAAAATGGGGCGTGGTCACCTCCAAAAGGGCGTGGTCACACCGGAATGGGGCGTGGGAACCCAAAACTGGGGCGTGGTCACATCGGAATGGGGCGGGGTCACCCCAAAGGGCGTGGTCACAGGGGAATGGGGCATGGTCACATCGAAATGGGGCGTGGTTAACTCCCGAGGGGCGTGGTCACACCAGAATGGGGTGTGGGAAGCCCCAAATGGGGCGTGGGAACCCAAAAATGGGGCGTGGTCACCGCGGAATGGGGCGTGCTCAACTACAGAGGGGCGGAGCAAGCACCTCAGGGGCGGGGCCACCCAGAGGGGCGTGGTCACACAGGAATGGGGCGTGGTCACCTCCCGAGGGGCGGGGCCACAGCGGAATGGGGCGTGGGGACCCAAAATTGGGGCGTGGTCACAGCAGAATGGGGCGTGGTCACCTCCCGAGGGGCGTGGTCACACACACAAAAAAAAAGGGGGGCGTGGTCACCTCCATTAGGGCTCCTCCCGCCTTTTTTCCCCTCAGGATCTGCCCCATCCCGGTGCCGTTCCCGATGCGATTCCCGGCGGTTTTGGGGTTATTTCCGGTGATTTTGGGGCCATTCCCGGGGATTTGGGGCCATTCCCGATCCCTTCCCCGTCCCCGTTATTCCCGGTGCCGTTCCCGTTATTCCCGGGGCTCCCCCTCAGGTTTTACCCCTCACGATCCGCCCCATCCCGGGTCTATTCCCGGGGCCGATCCCGGTGCCGTTCCCGGGTCTATTCCCAATTCCATTCCCGGGGCCGTTCCCGTTATTCCCGGGGTTCCCCCTCACATTTTTCCCCTCACGATCTGCCCCATCCCGGGGCTGTTCCCGGTGCGATTCCCGGTGATTTTGGGGCCATTCCCAGGGATTTTGGGCCATTCCCGGTCCCTTCCCCGTCCCCCCGTTATTCCCGGGCCCATTCCCGTTAATACCGGAGTTCCCCTCAGATTTTTTCCCTCACGATCCGCCCCATCCCGGGTCTATTCCCGGTGCCGTTCCCGATTCTATTCCCGGGCCATTCCCATTATTCCCGAGGTTCCCCCTCAGATTTTTCCCCTCACAATCTGCCCCATCCCGGTCCCTTCCCTGCTCGCCCGTTATTCCCGGTGCCATTCCCATTAATACCGGAGCTCCCCTTCAGGTTTTTCCCCTCACGATCTTCCCCATCCCGGTCCATCCCGGTTCCCGATTCTATTCCCGGTGCCGTTCCCATTATCCCCGGGGCAATTCCCGTTATTCCCGGGGCTCCTCCCGCCTTTTTTCTCCTCAGGATCCGCCCCATCCCGGTGCCGCTCCCGATTCTATTCCCGGGTCTATTCCCGGTGCCGTTCCCGTTATTGTCGCCGCCGTTCCCGTTACCTGCCCCGTCCACCTCCATCCCGCCGTTATTCCCGGTGTTCCCCCTCAGGTTTTCCCCTCACGATCCGCCCCATCCCGGGTCTATTCCCGGTGCCGTTCCCGTTACTCCCGGAGTTCCCCTCATTTTTCCCCTCACGATCCGCCCCTATCCCGGCTCTATTCCCGCCGCCGTTCCCGTTACCTGCCCCGTCCACCTCCATCCCGCCGTTATTCCCGGCGTTATTCCCGGTGCCGTTCCCGGCGCTCCCGGAGCCCCCCCCGCCCCCCCCGCAGGAGCCGCCGCCTCCCGGCGCCGCCGCCGCCATCTTGGAGCCCTCACGGGGCATGCGCGAGGCCGGAGGGGGCGTGGCTTAACGGGAGTGCGATTTGATTGGACGGCGCACGTAATG
>NW_026626195.1:0-4179 GCF_030028575.1 Malurus melanocephalus
C
This sequence comes from Malurus melanocephalus, assembly GCF_030028575.1. NCBI lineage: Eukaryota > Metazoa > Chordata > Aves > Passeriformes > Maluridae > Malurus > Malurus melanocephalus. The sequence goes on from NW_026626195.1 coordinate 2, forward strand.
ACTGGGAGGCATCCAAGGGTTGGTTATCCCGAGGGAGGGAGAGGTTTCTCCAAAGKGATTTCTCCACAAGCACACCGCTCTCTAAGCTAATACTGCAAACACTGAACTCTGTGTGTCCAACACTCCCCGTGTCTCAGCTGCACTCTTCTCCCGCTCTCTTGCAGATTCCCGTGTCCCGAATCTCCCCGATGCCATTTCCTGCGGGSCAGGTCTCTCCCAGGGCACGTTTCCCCCTGTCCCTCGGCAATCCGGGCAGGACAGGGGCCAGAACCTTGGCCGACATCAAGGCAAGAGCCCAGCAAGCCAAAGCTCAGAGGGCAGCGGCCGCCGCCGCCGCCGCGGCCGGAGGGGCAGTGCCAGGACCCGGCCCGGGCGGGGGGAGACCCCCGGGCACGGGGGGAGACGGAAGAGGAACCAACAGAGCCGCCCAAACCTCAACTGGAGCAAACGCACTGGAACTGGCAGGAACTGGAAGCGGGGGAGGTTCGAGAAGGTTTCTTCCCCGTGCCCMGGTGGAGAGCGCGGCCGCGGAGCAGGGAGCTCCTCGCCATCCTCCTGGAGCACAATTACAGCCAGGAGGAGCCCCCGCGGCAGCCCCGGCGTTAGGGAGCGGTGCRGGGGTCACACCGAGCCCCCCGCGGGGCACGGGCACCCCGGGGACCCCTCCTGGCCTGGCTTTGGGGGCTCCAGGAGCTGGGAACGCACCCGGACCCGGTGGAACCCCGGCAGCGCCCGCGGCCTCGGGAGGGAGCGGCTCTGACGCTTCCAAAAGCAAATCTTCCCCTGCGGCATCCTCGGTGCCACCCGGAGCTCAGGCTGGAGCCGTCCCACCCTGCAGCAGCTCCTCGGTRGCAGGCAGCCTTAAATCCCCTCCAGGCGGGGCTTTGGCCAGAGCGAGCTCCAGCATTCCGGCCAACAACCCTTTGGTGACGCAGCTGCTCCAAGGCAAGAGCGTCCCCCTGGAGCAGATCCTGCCCAAGACGCTCACCAAAGCTGAAGTGAAAGCTGTCCCCGTGGTGGCTCAGGATGAGAAGGGGACAGCGGGGAGTGGCACAGCCGGGGTGGGGGACAGACCCACGAGTTTCCCCCCGCAGCAGCTCGGGAAGATCTTCTGCCAGAACAGAGCTCTGCCTCACATTCCAAGGAGCTTCCCGCTCCCCTCGGGAAAAGAYCCCGCTCCTGAGCAGCAGCAGTGCCACGAGGGGCTGAGCAAATCCACCCAGGAGCAGATCCTGCAGACTCTGATCAAAAGGGTGCAGAGGCAGAACCTGCTGCCCGTCCTTCAGCCCTCACAGCCCAACCTCCCGCRCTCAGGGTTGCCGGTGGAAAACAGCTCCACCAGTCAGAAATTCATGCTGGGCTTCACGGGCAGGAGGACGTCCAAACCTGCCATGTCCGGCCATTACCTGCTCAACATCTCCACCTACGGCCGCGGCTCGGAGAATTTGAGGAGGGGCTTTTCCCTAAACCCCGAGCCCCGCCTGGGGCTGAGCAGCCGGGAGGAGTTTGGGGAGTGCGAGGAGATGATGGCTGAGCGGGGCAGCAGCAGCAGCGAGGAGGAGGACGCGGATGATGATGATGAGAGCTCCGGGGGTGAACGGGAGCTCGGAGAGGAGCAGGGGGACAAAGAGCCCGGCTGGGAGAAGGAGAAGGAGAAGGTGGCAGTGTTGGATGGCACGGCTCTGGCCCGGGATCTGCTGCAGGCGGCACAGGAGCAAATGGCCCACGCCATGAGGGGCAAAACCCACGGCGGAACGGAGCTTTTGGGAACCCCGGATTCAGCACAGCCCCCTCTTCTCCCTGCCCCGCACCCCACAAAGCTCCCTGCGAGCTACAGCGGCACCATAAACGTCTCCACCTCAGCCGACGTGRCGCAGAGCTCGCTGGCGGGCGGCTTATCCGAGTGCAAGCAGCTGGCCAGCTCCATGGGCAACAACGTCATGTCCTTCTCGGTGACCGTCACCACCATCCCCGCCGGGCAGGSCCAGAGCCACGGGCAGAACCTCCCSGYGCAGGATTGCGCCGTGGAGGATCCCCCTTCCAAATGTTACTGCAGGTTGAAAGCCATGATCATGTGCAAGGGCTGCGGTGCCTTCTGCCACGACGACTGCATCGGCCCCTCCAAGCTCTGCGTGTCCTGCCTGGTGGTGCGATAACCAGGGATGGCATCTTTTGGGGGCTGCTTTTTGGGAATTATCTTGGGAAGAAACAGGAATTTTTACTGCCTTGCACAAGAGACACGTTACTGAATCAGGAATAACAGAGCAGAGTCCTTTCGTTAAGGAAAGAGCACCTTTCTTGTACAGGGAGTCGGAATCTCGCTCGGCTGCGTGAATTGTGACGAGAGTTTGCACTTAAGGAATTATGTAAATATGCCACGTTATTTTGTTGAAAAGGTATTTTTTCAATCTTTTAGGAGATAGTGTTTGACTCGTACTGCAGTTCCCAGTGCCCCCACCTGCTCTGAGCACGCTTGCTGAGCTCTGCTCTCGGGGAATCCAAGATGTCTTGGTAAAAAGAACGGGATAATCCAAGTCTAGCCGTCTTGAGCTCAGTTTAGCCTGGTCAGGAATCACCAGAACAGCTCCATGAGTGGCACTGAGACCCTCCAAGAGCAGAGCTCACAAAGCTGAGCTTGGCCTGGCAGGAATTTGCTCTCCTGGGCATTCCCTGAGAGCTGGAGCTGCCATCCCACAGTTGGGACATGTGGGGACATAAAAGTGTCACCCTCGGTCCTGCCGTGCTCCGGGAAGGGTTTTGTGCTCGTCCAAACCCCACCATGGTCAGACATCTCCAGTTTCTATTCAAGATTTTCTATTTCCTGGGTGGAGGGAAAGGCAAATGAGCGCCTGCCTGGGCCTGGCTGGGCCGCTCTTTGTGTTTGAGATACCAAATTAGGCTGAGTTTAGCTCGGCTAGGCCCAGCTTACAGAGGGGGGGCTGGGTGATGGGGACACAGCTGGTGACACCTTGTCCCTTCCTGGATTCCTTCCCCTGGATGGAAGGAGGGACAGAAAATTGATGTTTTTTGATGGAAAAGCACTGAAATCACTTTTAATCCAAAGGCCTTTTTTTTTTTAAGCTGAAGCAATATTCCCACAGCAGTGGGGGCAGCTGAGTGGTGCACGGGGTGTGCTCAGCCTTCCCTTCCCCTCCCCTTCTCCCCAAAACCCGCTGCTGAGGAGCACAAAACATTCCCTGGATGATTTTCCAAGGAAAAAAAACGGTGCCCGAGGCTTCCAGAGCTCCAGGAGCATTGGGAAAATTCCCTCAAAACCAGGGATTGCTGGGGTTGCACTCTGTGATCTTGAGGATCCCTTCCAGCACAGGATATTCCATGATTTAGGTGGTGATGATAAAAAAAAAAAAAAAAGGGAGTTGTAAATTTGATCCCGTGGTGAGGAGGATTTAGGGATTAGAAATAAACTCAAACTTCTTAAAATCTAAAACTGAATTCTCAAAAAAAAAAAAAAAAAAATGCACAAAATTGTCCCCCACGAGCATCTCACACCCGCAGTGGTGGTGGTGGTAGCCCAAGAAAGCCCAACCTGAACATGTTCCTGCTTCCAGCTCRTTTTGGGAGAGAATTCCTGCATTTTTCTAAACCTGGGATTAAGTTTGGAGCTGAGRGCAGGATCTGTCCTTTCCTCCTTCCCAAAATCCTGGACAGAAACTTCCCCTGCTGGCTGGGGACAGCTCAGAAAAGCCCCACGTGCAGATTGGTGCTGTTTTTACRGATTCTCGGAGGTTTTGCTGCACTYTCGGGTCARTTTTGGTCATTTTGGTCAYTCTTTGTCACCTCTCAGGGTGTTTGGAGCGGGGGGAAGCAGAGGATGATGAGGGAACACTCACAATTTGCAGCTTTTTCACAGCATTTCCCAAATTGTCACCGCCCCGGTTGTGGTTCCAGTTGGTTCCTGCTGTTGATTTTCCCGGTGTTTTCTGCTGATTTGGGTTGTTCCCATTTCCTGTGCCATCCCCATGGGAATGTGCCCATCCAGTTTTGCCATCCCAAAATGTGCCGGGTGACCAGAGTGGGACAATTGGTGACGCTGTGAGGTGGCATTGGCCAGTGCAGGATGGTGTTTTACTGGGATTTTACACCTGTCAGTGCCTTAAGTTCCATTTCATGGATCAACAAACACTTTGCTTGGGCTACTTTTTTTTTTTTTTTTTTTT
>NW_026626195.1:4227-4990 GCF_030028575.1 Malurus melanocephalus
TTTTCCATTTCTTTTTTTTAAGGAAATCAGTTCTCTCGGTGCCCATTTGAGGGTTGAGCAGAGGGCACTGAGCAGGAGGAAATTGGGGTAATGGGTTTGGTGTGCTAATCCCTGGAATAGGGATAAATCCCTGGAATTATGGATTTTTTTAATGGGATAAATCCCTGGAATTATGATTTTTTTAATGGGATAAATCCCTGGAATTATGGATTTTTTTTAATGGGATAAATCCTGCAGCCTGTGGAGTTCCTAGGCTGGGATTAACTTGTCCCACAGTTGATGCTCCTTCCCATCATCCTTCCCACAACAATAAATCCATCTCCACACGGGATTTATAAATAAAGAAATGTCAAGGCAGAGTTTAAACCGTTTGGTCTCCCAGGAATGAATTTAACAGCACTGCAGGGAATGTCGGCTTCAAAAATCCASGATCAATGTTTCCAAAGTCTGATATCAGTTTGTGGCAGGGAAAGAGAGTGAGGGAAGAGCTTTCAGGAGACAGAACTGGAATTATGGGATGCCCAACGCTTCATTTCCCAAACCTCATGGAGAGGTTGTGGCTCTGGGGGCTCAGGTTTTGAGGGGAGAAGGGGAAGGAATTTTTTAAGGAACTTTACTGAAATCCATAAGAAAGAGGAGATTCTAAGCAGWTGCACTGGGTGGGGAGTTGGATTTTTGTTTGGTTGCACAAAAGAGCTGCTGGGGCAGCAATTCCTGGTCAGGGGGTTGGGGAGGGATCCTTGGGAGGGATTTTCAGGAGGGA
>NW_026626196.1:0-7854 GCF_030028575.1 Malurus melanocephalus
GGCACTCTGTGCTGACTCAGCACAATCCCGTTCCCTCTCCCATCACCACCTGCAATACTCCTGACTGCAGCATTTGTCATGGCACTGGGACACCCATTCCCAGGGGACTCTCCCTGCCCACCTCGAACACCTGAACACCCCTGTGCCCGTGGCCAGCCCAGGCTGCCATGTGCCAGCCCTTTGCTGTTACCATGGATTATTAGCAAGCATATTTCCCATCCCTTGTGCCCACAAGCTGTTCATCAACAGCTTCCAAACACTACTTGAAAGAACAAGAACTCCCAGTGGGACAATTCTAATTTTGACTACCCAGAATGTCACAACAACGGAATCAGACTTCTGAAAAACCCATGGAAAAATACAAGTTGATACCAAAGTCTGATTAAAAAACTCACTTGGGCTACCAATAAACTGCTAACATTTTTGCTCAAAAAGATGGATTTGGCTAACAGGATATTACATTACTGCAAAACTGCCTTTCAAGTGTCCAACTTGTGTTTTGCAAAGAAAAAGACCACAATTATAAAAGATGCTGCAATTACGATAAATGCATTTTAAATTGAAGGAAATTTAGGATGCACAACACAAGAATGAAGAATTTTTTGCAGTTAAGGAGTCAGTTTTCTGGTAGTTCAATTACTGTATCTTTTACACTTCTACCACTCCATCAAGTTTTCAAGTTTCATGTTCAGAAAAGACTGGCAATTTTTCCAGACTGCAATATTTCCCAAAAGGAGCAATAAAGCTATGCCTTCTGCATACCATTCATTATGAACTCAACAGCCACTGGAATTAAGGGGGCTACTGAACCTAGAGAGGAACCAAACCAAAACCAACAGAACCAAAATGCTGCACCAAACCTGTCATGATAGGCTCAAAGTTGGTAGTGGAAGACAATAAAACTCACCTTTCAAAATGAGTTCACTCTACTAACAGAGTTATATTTTAGAACCTTTAGAAAACTGTCTTTACACTATTTTTTTTTTTTTTTAAAAAAACACACTTTCAGTGCTGCAAACTGAAACTGATAGCATGATCTATAATGTAATTAAAACATTCTGTAGTAAAAAAAAGAACAAAGTACTCATCAGAGATGTGCATTTGATGTTATATATGCACCTAGCACATCTGCTATGCCACTGGGACAGATGTTTATTAATATGGATATCTGATCATATTGCTAGATTGCTAATGGCTCAGTAATCCATCTTCTAAATACCACACAAGTTTCTGATTATATGCAGAACCAATTATCAAAATATTTCCCCCCAACCCCCCCCCAAAATCCTTCTTTAGTGCTGTGGCCTGTGAAAAGCACCATTATCTTGCAGTTTGGTTGCAACAACAGGGTACAATAGTTACAAGTGTTGTGTTTATAATAAGTACATTGTATGAAAGGCTTAAAGACACTCCCTTTCACATGGTAACTAAACCAAAACTTCAGACCCTCAGGATTAGAAAATCTCCTTTCCTCTTGCCACAGTGCTACAGATCAGACCCTTACCTGCTTTACTGGCTTGTTGTAGCGAGAGAGTTTAGACAATTAGACAATTCAGTTAATTATTGAAGTATTTGACATCAGCTGAACATCAGTGTTTTTAAGATTTCTCAAACTGCATAAATAATAACTGCTTATTAAAGATAATACCCTTTTCTAATATCCCAGCATTTAATTACTGATGCCCATTACACATTTATACTCATCTTTACTGTGCACATGTTGTCTTATGAACTCTCCTCCTAATTTCTAAGCCCTTACAGATAAAGTTTACTTCACTGCAAGTTCACTAGAGAGGAAAAAGTACCTGGCTTTAAAATGCAAAGAGGAAACTACTTGGAGACTCTCAGAACAAAAATATCTACTCTGCATAATGACAAAGAACAGTCTCGGAGACACACAGAAATGCACTTTCTTTGTAGTTCATCAATTTGATACATGCCTTGCCCATACTTTGGGAAAAAAAGTAAATTCTCATTTCTATGGTTGACTCAGAGTTATCAACAGCCCTGCAGTACCAAAGGAAAAGGGTTATGATGTTCCCATCCTCCCAAAACTCCATTTTTCATGGTGGGCTCTCCTCATTGCTCTGCTTACATAAACATAGCGTAACGTAGACACTGTGTGAATGAAATTTGTATTGTCACCCTCAAGCATTCAAATATCATGAGTCAGGCTCCAGAATACCACAAGACTGGAATAAAAACCATGAGAATTAAAATAATACATCCGCAGCTCTTCGTATTTACTTTCTGTTTTCCGAGCCTTCAGGGGTCCCATTTTCAGGATTTGCTCAGCAACCATGAAACTTAATTAAAAAATGCTGGAGGTAGGCGAGTTTCTCCTACAATAACAAATCTCAAGTGCCAAGACACGAATAATACACACACAAAGATTTTTAATAATGTTCTGAGTTATCAGCACTGACATTATATGAATCTAAGAAAAGAGCAGTTAAAACATGGAAGGTCTTAATTTCTACCTGCTCATCAAATGGCAGCGAGGAAGCTTTCCTGCAGCCAGATGGTGGTGAGAGAATTGGGGAAATGAGAGGAGAATACTGGCACTGGGTAGAATCCACCAGTGATGCCAAAAACACCCTAAAAAAACCAGCCCAGAGCAAATAAATGGGAAAAGCTGTTACAACGGGTGCTGCTTGGTGTAAGGGCCTTTGGCAGCCAGTGCTGTCTCTTACAGTGCTTACAATGCTTTCCTCACTCTGCTTTCCCTCTCCACCCTTTTAACAACGAGGAATTTGCTACCGCCTGGCAATCACACAGCATCCATTGTTGCTGGTGCAGAATGCTGGGGGAGAAAGCAATTGCCTTCCTCACAGTGCTGCAAGAGCTCAGCTGCTGAACGGCCTGGATGAGAGACTGCAAACTGCAGGCAGGGTTTGGGGCTCACACAGGTCATTCCTTACTGTGTTGGACTGCCTGGTGCAGCCTCAGCACGACAGGCCACTCCTGATTACACTAATTAGGTACTTCAAGGTTTTCTTAACAACCAAGGAAGCAGGAGAGTTTTCTAAAGGGACACAAAGTTTCTGCAGAAAATTGTATTAATACAATTGACACAATTCATTCTGGCAAATTCCTTGTCATCAGCATCAATGTCACCGTCAATTTTGCTGTGTCAAGATAAAATAATTTGAAAACATGTTTGGCACAGGCTCTCCACTGAATGAAACTTTTTTCTTGTGTCATGGTAGGTAAAATTTCCTAGGATGAAAGGGGGAAGGGTGCACTTAGGCTGAATAAAACATACCCAAAAAATAACGGGCTAGTCCTGAATAAAAACACCATCTAATTTTTCTATCAGTATTAAACCACACTTTTTCCTAAGGCTTAAGATTATAGCTGCAGCTTGTTTCCTCAAGCCTACAAGACTTCAAATTAAAGAGAACTCCTGGAATAAGCTACTGCCTTGGCAGGGAATGCAGTACAGACAGCTGCTTGTTCACTGAAATCCTGACAAAATCTTGAGGGTTTCTGCTGCTGAGACAGCAAAGATGTGAAGAGTGGCCCGGAGTAACTTACTGAGGACTTCCCTCCACAACATCCCCATCATCATTCCTCCTCCCACCCTCCTTCTGCTTGGTTTACCAACTGCCAGAAGCCAGGGTGAGACCTTACTGGAGTGATTCTCCCTTGGGAATGTGGGATGAATGTTCCCAATGCCAACAAGGGGCTGCTGCTCAAACACTAGCCAGACAGCCCCTGAGAGCTTTGGCATCCTGGGGCTTCAGGACCTGCCCCACTGAGGACAGCAACTGCTCTTGCAGAGAATATGATGGACTGATCTTCTTCCCCTTGGAGGAAAAAACAAACAAAAAAATCTAACAGCTAGTTTAAAAAGGAAATGAAAGGTAACTAACTCATTGACTCTTAATAATCCAGGCTGAACTCCTGGTTCCAAATGCAAAGTTCTGGCTTGTGCAGAGGAAAGCTGCAAAATCCTCACATGGAAAACAGAACATTCCTGACATGGGTAAATGGCAATGATTGATCCGGATAGGACCTGCACATTTATAGCCCTGAACATTTGGAAATAAATAAACATGTTTTAGGCATAAATGCAAAATTAAAGGCAATACTGCTTGGATGCCTGCAGTAGCCCTTCCAGCAGCACTAACTCCCTTGGCAGCAGCTCCTTCCTGCCATATCCTGTTTCAAACCCACCCCATGCCAATCCCTCGGTGTAACACAGCACTGAGCTCTCGCAGTTCCTGCTAACAGATGTCCAGCATCTGGTGTCTGCAGCTCCTGCCTTCCCATACAAGCCCTGAGAACCCTTTAAGGAAATCACTTTTAGAATATTCATGTTACCCTCATCTGCTGCCTCCGACTGGCCCACTTGAGAAGCTATATAGACACAGAGCAGGCAGCAGTACTGAAGACATTCCAGAGAGAGAAACAGAACCGGGCATATTCAGTACAGAAACCTCGAAGCACTAAATTAACTGGGACCCATGATCTGTTTATAACTACTGAGGAAAGGAAGTTATTGAAGAGCAGAGCATTACCATATGTCTAGCAATTACCACAGGCCCATACATACTCAAGAGGCTTCTCAGCCACTAAATACACTGCTCTACATAGATGGATTCGGCCAACAGGAAAAAGATTTTTAAACCAAGCAGAAAAATTAGAAATAAACTACTGCTTAATGCTAAAAATAAGCGTAAGGTGTTAGCACAAATGGCCAAGTCTTCCCAGTTTTAGACCTAGCTTTCACAGTTTACTTTCAGCTCCAGGGAGAGAGAGACTCGCCTCAGGACAGCAACAGAACCTGTGATCAAGTCATCCAGGGGGAAGTGGGAAGCTGATCTGAACAGTGAGAAGCAGGAACTACATTGCTGTTTCCTCCTCTGACACGGCACTGATCAGAGCACACTGTCTCCACAGGAACACTCATTCCTGGGGTAGGCCTACAGGAAGATGTGGGCTCACAACACCCCTCCCTCTTTACAGCTCTGTTTTTTATTTTATTTGTTTTGCTTCTCAGTATATTGAGGACCTTTGGCCTCTCCATCAGCCTAAAGAAAACCTCAATGACTATATCAGCTACTTTAGGGGAGTAATAGAGGTGCCTGTGGAGGGATGAGCTCAATGGTCTGTAACAGAAATATGACTCCAGTAGGTATCTTTAAACAACAGCATTTCAGTAGGTTTGCTGTGAAATGCAGTTGCCCTTCTGAACTCTGAAACTCCTTCCATGAGCTCTCACTCACCCCAGTACCATGGACAGTGCCACTCCTTCCCTCTGCCATCACAGGATTATGTATTCCCTACTTCCCAGCAGTAACAACAACTCTCAGATGACCTCAACAGTGCAGGGTTGATACAGAAAATACTGTGAAAGGATATCTTATGTTTGCCATCTGCCATGCAGATCCCTCTACGTTTCTGCCTTTAGCCATCTTCTTACCAGCTCCGGGGTTGGCTTAGAGACTCACTAAGGGATCCTCTTCCTGTCCTTCTGTCCTGTGCCTTGTGTGACAATAGGGCAGGAGGATGGAGAGGCAAATCTATTTGCTTTATAAACAGCCATACTACAGCTAAATCCAAGGTGTACTGAGAGGTGCTGAATGCCTCTTCCAGTGCCATCTTATGGAGAAAGGCAGTTTTGATCCCCAAAAGTACCCAAACAGCAGCTGCCAAAGCACTGAACAGAAAACCCTGTGTTAAAAAACGCCATAGAGTGCTGGAAGTAAAAAGTGTGGAAACCATTGGCAGGCTGTGTGAACTGTGAAAGGTCCTGGTTTAATTAAAAAAGGTTGGAACAGACTCAGTCATAATTTCAGCAGAAAAGAGCAGTTCAGCACTGTTTCTGTTGTTCACCATGCTCCCAAGGTGAACATTTGTGCCTAGTTTTTCTCAGAAATATGCATCCCCAAAAAGAAAACTAAACTAAAATATTACAAAATAAAATTAATTACATAGGAAATACAGTAAGATTTCTTGCAATCCTGCAGCTTCTGGGAACAGTTCTATTTTATGAGATGGCAACCCCATCCTAGCCTGACTCTTAGCCATAAAGAAACAAAAGGTTCTATCCTGCGGAAATTATTTTCTGTGGGTTGATCACTCAGAGAGAAATAAGATATTTGGTAGGGTGAAAAGAGGGATGAGAAACAACACAGGGGATGTGATTCTGGAAAAACAAAAGCCTCTGTGCTTCATCCGCACAGAAAAGGGTGACTACAGCAAGTACTCCAGTAACCCAGTCTAGGGGAAGAGGGGAAAGTAATAACAAAATGATCATTTAGGAAAAACTGAAGGAATAGACTTCAGTAGAGGAAATTCTGACCATACTCTAACGTAGAATGTACTTCTGGCATCTCAAACAACCCAAGGCACACATCCAGTCTGGATGAGACTGCAGAGAGAGTCTGCAGCTGATCTGGATACAGCTGGGTACCACACCAGCCTGATTTTCAGGGTATGTTGTGCCTTCACCTCAGCTCCACAATGATATGAGACATCCAGAACACAAAGAAACAAAACCTCATTTATCTCCCTTGATTAGGGCTTACTGTTCATATGAAGGTAGAAGAAGATAGTTTATATTACAAAATCTCCTAACTTTGAATCTCTTTGATACACAAAATTAGTAGCATAGCTAAGGGAAAAGAAGCAGGGGGAAGATGGCAGGGAATTATTCCTTTCTGCAGACTGCCCACTTGCCTCCCCAGGGACATCAGAGTGGCAGCCCAGACACCACCACCCCTTTAATGGAGTCATCTCAGCCAGGCAGCCACAAGCAACCCCTGGAGGCGTGTCAGCAAATTGTGGTCACCAGATCTGCAAAGCCTCTTCAGCCTCCAAAGCAATTCCCACTGATCTGTTCCCTTTGTGTTTCACCACCTGCAATCACTGCTCGTTTTTGTCTCTCCATTAGGTACTGTCTGTATTACCAAGCTCACAAACCCTGCAGAGACAAGTAACTCCAGGCTTGTTTCACCAGCCAGGTCAAGAGTGCAGTGACTGCCATATATCCATATATCCATTCTTGGACAAGAAATTGTCAACAGAAACTTGGGTGTACATCATACTACGAACATGACTGACCTCTTGCAGAAGGCAGCAAAACTTCCATCTGAATCAGCAATAGAAAGAAAAAGTAATTAATATTTTATGTCAAATTTCTGGTTGTAATTGATTCACTGCTGTGCCTACCCTTCCAGTGATGGGGCTGATAACTGCAAAAGTTTCCAGTCTTGTTTCTTGGAAGCCCTCCAAAGGTTTAAGCTTGTAACTTCTGCTAATTAATTCAGGAGAAACCTGAACATATGGTGTTATAGCCAAAAATATATAGCATGTACAAAATATAGCAAACAAATCCCATAAAAATAGGCCTATATTTTAGAGGGTAAAAAGCAGGGAGAGAGGTGCTTTGCCTTTTTAATGACTGCTTTTTTATTTTCCTAGGAGGCACTGCTGGGTGCTCTCACCCAACAACAGCTTGAGCAAAATAAACATAAAAACAGGACATGCATCAAGACACTGAAACTCAAAAGCAGGTTCTGTGATGTACCTTTGGAGAATGCCACAGAATTGTCACTTCCCTGAGCACTGCCTTAAGAACAGTGATTACTGATCACCACCTCTTACCCAGAATCCCACATGATCTTGGTTTCCCATTCTGGGTGGGCCCGAGCCACAGGAATGGCCTGGGAACCAGCTCTGCTGTGCCTGGTGCCACGGCCCCAGGGTCCCAATGGCCTCCCAGCCCAGTGTCACAGGTACAGCTGCCCCTGCCCTGCCCTCTGGCTGGGTGCTGACCCTGCCCTGCCAGCAGCTGCTCTCCCAGACCAGGGATATGCTCTGTGCCCCTCAGGGGACCATGGAGCC
>NW_026626197.1:0-1463 GCF_030028575.1 Malurus melanocephalus
CATCCCCCTTCACTCAATCCCCTTCCAACCACATCCACCCTGAAGGGCTGTGATACTGAGTCATTTTGGGCTGAAATTGAACCATTTCTGTGTAAGATTGAGTATTTTCCTGTGGAATTGTGTGGTTTTGAGGGGATAGATCAATCCCCCTTGGCATTTAAAACAAAAAATTATGGAGAAAACTGCACTAAATGCCCCAGAAGCACCACATCCTTCAGAATATCTCCCAAACAACCAATTTCCACCCCAAATAGCAATAAAGTGGTGAGGCTTTAGGTGATGAAATTGGAGCAGGAGACAAAGCTCTTCCTGCACATGGAGGAACTCACAGGGCTTCCCTTACCGGTGCCTCCGTTTGTGTTCAGTCAAGCCAGAGCTGCTGGAGAAGCTCTTCCCACACTGGGAACACTCRTAGGGCCTCTCCCCAGTGTGGATGCGCTGGTGGGTGATGAGGTGGGAGTTTTGCTTGAAGCCCTTCCCACAGTCGGAACAGCGGAAGGGCTTCTCATCCGTGTGAATGCGCTGATGCAGGAGGAGATTGGAGCTGGTCAGAAACCTCTTCCCACACTCCCCACACTCGTAGGGCCTCTCCCCAGTGTGGATCCGCTGGTGAATGACCAGGTTGGACCTGTCTCTGAAGGCCTTCCCACATTCCCCACACTCGTAGGGCTGTTCCCCAGTGTGGATCCTCTGGTGGACAATGAGGTGGGAGGTCTGTCTGAACCTCTTTCCACATTCCCCACACTCATAGGGCCTCTCTCCGGTGTGGATGCGCTGGTGGCGCTTCAGCGCAAAGTTGTCTCTGAAGCTCTTTTCACATTCTCCACACTCGTAGGGCTTCTCCCCAGGGTGAAGCTGCTCATGGACCACCAGCTCCAAGCCCCGGCTGAAGTTCTGAGTGCCTTCCTGCCACAGGGTGCTTCTTTCCCCCTCAGAGCATCCTGGGCTGGGTTTGGAACCCCTCTTTTTGTGGGATATCTGGGGCTTTTCCTTCTCAGTAGATTCCGGCACTGTACAGACTGTCAAAATGGCCTCTTCCACGAGGTTCTGCTGGGGGTGTTTGTCCTCCTTGGTCTCCATCCTCAGCTCATTGTCTGGGGRAGGAAGGACAAGGAGAGGATGGGATTTGCCTCTGTGCCAGAGGGAAGGGGATGGAGATCCCCCCAATCCATCCCTGGTAGGACAGTGTCAGCAGCGGGGTTGTCCTGCAGCCGGGGACGATGCTGGGCTGGGACATGGAGAAGGAGAGAGGGCCAAAGGAGTGGTGACTTCCTCCTCACCTGCCTGGGTGTCCTGGGACATCTTCCTCTTCTTTGCAGCCCTGTCCTCCATCTGGCCAATGTTTGGGAATGTGAAATCCTGGTTTGGAGAAAAAAGCAAGGTGTGAGCATACTGGGTTGGGGGTTCGTCTTGCCGCAGTCCATCTCTATAAGTCACCAGGTGTATAAAAATCTCTAAAACAC
>NW_026626197.1:2668-4669 GCF_030028575.1 Malurus melanocephalus
GTGGGTGTAACCAAACTGGGCTTTCTTCTTCCCTTAGGTAATTTCTGATGGGCTGCTAATGATGGGTCGTTTGCAGGAGCTGCCCAGTGCACCCCTGACCCGTCAGGCAATGAGCTGGGTGTTAAATTAGATAAGGAAGGAGAGACAAAGCCTTCCAGGCAGGGCATTGTTTCCTTTTCTTCACACCCCACACTCAGCTGTGATAACTCCCTCTGGGGACCACCAGCACAGTCCCACCCAGCCTGAGGGGTCACCTCTGCTAATGGGCCATCATGGACTCATTGACACCAACACAATGGGGAGATGCAAGGACCGACATCATCAAGGACCCCTCAAATGTCCCACGAGTCACAGGGTGACATCATTCCATTGTGAAACTCCCCACCCTGGGGGCGGTACTGAGCATTCCCTGCTGAACCTGAGCATATAAAGCCTTTGGGCTTTGGGACTTCTGTCACTACTCAACAGATCCAGAGGAGGATCAGAACTCCAACAGGACGGAGGGCACTGCTTTCCACCAGACTGTGACCATCACTTTGACAAGACTGTGACCACCACTCCAACAATCAGGTTTGGTTTTGTTTCCTTTTGCATTTCATTCAGAGGACCGTATGTTGCGCAGCACAGGAACTTATGAACACTGTTCTGTTCCTGTCCCCGGGTGCCTGGCTATACTCTGCCTTTGTGGATTAATCAGTGTTATTGTATTTCTTGTAATCTCTTTTGTGAATTCTAACTCCCACATTTAATCTCACACAGGGAAGTTAAGTGGGGCTCATTTCTCTGCCAGTGTAAGCCAGCACAATGTTTTAGAGGTTTTTCTAGTCGTGATACACTTGGTGACTTCTAGAGATGGAACTGGGCAAGAGGAACTCCAAACCCAGCATGCTCACCCCTTTTTTTTCCCTCCAAACCAGGATTTCCAATTCCCAAACATTGGCTGGATGGAGGAGACGGCTGCAAAAAAGAGGAAGACATCTCAGGABACCCAGGCAGGTGAGGAAGAAGTTACTGCTCCTTTTTGCACTCTTCTCCTCCATGTCCCAGCCCAGCATCGTCCCCGGCTGCAGGACAACCCCGCTGCCAACGCCGTCCTGCTGGTGATGGATTGGGGGGGATCTCCTTCCCCTTCCCTCTGGCACAGAGCAAATCCTATCCTCTCCTTGTCCTTCCTCCTCCAGACAATGAGCTGAGGATGGAGACCAAGGAGGACAAATCCCTCCAGCAGAACCTCATGGAAGAGGTTGTTTTGTGCAGCTCCAGGGCACAGGAATCCAATGAGAAGGAAAAGCCCCGGATATCTTGCAGAAGGAAGGGCTCCAAACCCAGGCCAGGGTGCTCTGAGTGGGGAAGACCCACCCAGTGCCAGGAAGGCACTCAGAGCTTCAGCCAGGGCTTGGAGCTGGGGGTCCAGGAGCAGCTTCACGCTGGGGAGAAGCCCTACAAGTGCTTGGAGTGTGGGAATAGCTTCAGCACGAGCACCCTCCTGATCCGTCACCGGCTGATCCACACTGGGGAATGGCCCTACGAGTGTGGAGAATGTGGGAAGGGCTTCAGTTGCAGCTCTCAACTGATCCACCACCAGCCCATCGACACTGGCAAGAGTCCCTATGAGTGTTCTGAGTGTGGGAAGAGGTTTTCAAGGAGCTCCACTCTTGTCATACACCAGCGCATTCACACGGATGAGAGGCCGTTCCACTGCCCCGACTGTGGGAAGGGCTTCAAGCACAACTCCACCCTCGTCACCCACCAGCGCATCCACACTGGGGAGAGGCCGTACGAGTGTCCTCAATGTGGGAAGAGGTTTCAGAGCAGCTCAGATCTCCTCAAACACCAGCGCATCCACACTGGGGAGAGGCCCTATGAGTGTTCCCAGTGTGGGAAGTGCTTTAGCCGAAGCTCTCACCTGACCCGACACCAACGCTGCCATCGGTAAGAGAAGCCCTGTGAGTGCCCCGAGTTTGGGAAGAGCTCCGTGCGCTGCTCCAACTTCATCCCCCA
>NW_026626197.1:5299-7637 GCF_030028575.1 Malurus melanocephalus
GCTGCTGCTCGGGAGCATCACGGGATTAAAAACTCCATCTTTTACAGGATAAAAACTTCGAGCTTTAAAGCCGTGGCAGTGATGCTCAGCGTTCCTTGGACCTTCTGTATTTCCCTTGGACATTCCGTTTTCTTCGGACATTCCCTGACCCTCAGGGAGA
This sequence comes from Malurus melanocephalus, assembly GCF_030028575.1. NCBI lineage: Eukaryota > Metazoa > Chordata > Aves > Passeriformes > Maluridae > Malurus > Malurus melanocephalus. Next base: position 5,460 of record NW_026626197.1, read on the forward strand.
GAGATTCCCTGTTCCTTGGATGTTCGATGTTCCTGGGACATTCCGTGTCCCTTGGCCGTTCCGTGTTCCCTGCCTGTTCCGTGTTTCCCACTTTGTTCCAGCACGGAACAGCCGCTCCCGGCTGCTGCCAGCTGCAGTCAGCACCGAGATCCCCCTGTACCCGCTTATCTGGCACCAGGATCTCCCTGAATCTCCATTCTCGGGCACAGGAAACCCTTTCAAGCACCATTCCTGGGTACTGTGACCCCCTGTATCCCTCTACCCAGCACTGGGAGTCCCTGTTTCCCCTTCTCTGGCACCAGGACCTCCCTGAACCCCCATTCCTGGGCTTAAGAACCCCTCTGAACGTTCATTTTTGGACATCGGGACCCTCCCGAAATGCCCATTCCCGGGAAGAGGACTTCCTTAACCCACATTGTCCGTTCAAGAAAATGCCCCAAACAAGCATTTCTGAGACCCGGGACCACCCTAAAACTCAGTTTTCGAGCCGGGGACTCCCACGCCGGGACCCCTCCTCCCCTCGTTCCCCGGCACTGGAACCTCCTCGCACCCGCATATCCAAAACTGAACCCCCAACTCCCGAGCACGGAGACCCCCCTGCACCTCCATCCCTGCCCCAAGCCCCCCTGAGCCCCCTCACCCTGCACCAATAATCCCCTGCACCCCCTCTTCCCCCCGCGCTCCCTCGGTCACTCTCGTGTGTCCCAGCCTGCGCCACCGGGACCCTCCCAGTGACCGGTGACTGTCCTGGCACCGGGACCCCCATGCCCACCCCCGGGTCCTCTGGGACCTTCTGGAAACAGCAGCGGAAAGAGCTCCAAAAATCATCATTATTTCAATTGATTTCATTGGTTTGCAGGTGAGAAGCGGTGGGACAGCACCTCACCACGAACCTCCATGAGGGGAACAAAGGCTGGGGGCAGGGAGAGAATAAACCCCACGACTTAATACAAGAAAAATAAAATAAAATAAAGAATAAANACCCCCTCTTCCCCCCGCGCTCCCTCGGTCACTCTCGTGTGTCCCAACCTGCGCCACCGGGACCCTCCCAGTGACCGGTGACTGCCCCCGGTACCGGGACCCCCTCCCTGCCCCCGGGTCCTCTGGGACCTTCTGGAAACAGCAGCGGAAAGAGTTCCAAAAATCCTCACTATTTCAATAGATTTCATTGGTTTCCAGGTGAGAACAGGTGGGACAGCACCTCACCAAAAACCTCGGGAGGGGAACAAATGATGGGAGAGGGGGGAGGGGGGAGAGACAAAACAATATTTAACAGAATGAAAAAGAAAAAAAATGAATCAAGGCAAAAACAAAATTAAAACACAATATACAATAAAGTGGCATAAAACAACTCTGAAATAAAATGAAAAAAAAAGACGCCAGCCTTATTCTGTGGTGACTTTGGATTTCTTCAGCAAGCCCCGAGCTGGGTCTGAGGCAGAAACCAGTGGACTGGGAGAGACATTGCTGCTGAGGGGCTGAATATTTACGAAAATAAATATTTGAGGTTGCAGAACTCCCAGTGCACACGTTTGATTCCTTCAAGCTGAAAGCTCAGCTCCATTTGTGACTCCTCTTTGTAACGATGAATATAAAACTTAAAAAAAAAAAATAATTCCCGTAGAAACACCCCAAGAATGTTTGCGTTGTGAGAGCTCTCTCGGGCAGACCCAAGTCCTGCCCTGCTTTACTCCCAATCAAGCCCTCTGTGCTTTCCAGCTGCTTTGCTCCAGCTGCCCCAAAATCACCATGAATTGCACGGAATTGAAACAAATCCAAATCGTCGGGGGTCGCGACAAGGGTGGGGAGAGGTCACTCAGGGATCGCCATCACGGGCACAAGAGCCCCGACGTGGGGAAATGAACTGAATTTGGGACTCAGCGAATGAGAACAGGAGAGTGAGGAGTAAAATAAACCCTGAAAAATAACCCTTCTGCCGACCTCTTTCTCCTTGCTGGATTTCACTTTATCTCCGGCTCCGTCCCTGCTGTGCCCAGCGGGGCAGAGAGAAGGGATGGGAGTCCCGGTCAGTTCGTGCCGCTGCTTCCCCCTCAGGGACAGGAATCCTTGCCCTGCTCCGGCATGGGGTCCCTCCCACGGGCTCAGTCCGTGCCCTGTCCAGCGGGGGTCCCTCCCACGGGCTCAGTCCGTGCCCTGTCCAGCGGGGGTCCCTCCCAC
>NW_026626198.1:0-2204 GCF_030028575.1 Malurus melanocephalus
GGGTCTCTCAAATTGTTAGAGGATGCAGCCTCCTTTTTATCCCAATTTCCCGGCCTCATTTTCCTCTTTCTTTCCCCATTGGCAGAGGTACTTGAGAGGTACAGACTTCCCTCCCGAATCACACCCCCTTCTAATGTCCTTTTTCTTTGTGTCTCTGTTCTTTTTCTCTATATTCAGGGATTTAACACAGCCTTGGGTCAGTAACAGTCTGTGTAATTGGTGGAATTCCTATGCAATTTATGGTTCTCACATTGCTCCTTTCACCTATCAGTATCTGTTCTTATCGACCAACAAGCCCTGCAATTTGTTTGTAAAGACATCTCCCCTCATTCCTTTTATTACCTATCAAACATTACCTAAAAACAAGATTAAAAAGTTAGTTGGTGGTTGGCTGGGTTTTTTGTTGATTTTGTTTTTGGTAAACCCCCTTGTCTTAAATGTTCATGGCCATCCTGGAACATGGTGTTCTTATATCATAAACAAGGCCTTTGCAGGGAGTGACCAGCTCCCAGATGATCTGCTACCCTGGCCTTTCTGTTTCCCAGGAATGAACATAATGGATACACTCATTGGAGTCTCAGTGGAACGTTTGCTTCTCAAGATCCTCAGGCAAAAAAGAAAAATCACTATTTTGTACAAAAAAATAAGGTTCTGACAAGCATAAGGACAGTCAGGGCTATGATGTAAGAGCTGTTGATCTGTAGGATTCCATTCGCTGCTGTTTCCAGCTGCTTTGCTCATATTTTATGGACAATTCCGGACAGGGGCTGCTGCTGACAACGTAGAAGGGATGTCTCAGCCTCAGCCACAGCAGCTTAGTGTCCACAGTGGGAGAAAAAGCAAACAAACTTAGAGAACCAGAATTTTTTTTCATTTCATTTGGACTGATTTTCAATGCCCAAGCAGAGTTTTGGCAGGCAAGGGCACGTCTCCTGCACAGCGTGGAGTCAAGGCTTTGCTGCCAAACCACCCATCACCACATTGCACTGACTCAGGATCAGCTACAGGCTCTCCACAGGCATTTCTCCTATTCCAAGGGACCTGGTGCTGATGCTGTTTTCACTGTTTTTCACCAGCTCTGGGTAGTTCATTCAGCTCTCCTGCAGAGCTGGACACATGGTGAACCTCAGGAACATTCTTGTTTATATCCATAGGGCTGTGCTGCATTGGTTCCACATCCTGTCCTAAAATCCATAATTCCTTAACTGGGGTTTGAATTTTGGGTTGTCTTACATCTGTGAATGTGCTTGTGTTTCTGCCAGGAGGACATGGTAGCAAGTGTCAGAATAACAGCAAGATGTTGAAAAGAACAGAGGTTTTATTAGAAATATGTTCAGCAAAAACCCAAACTAACAAACCATAGTAGCTAATGATCTTGCACTCTCAGTGCAAAATTACTTCTTTCGCAGTAAAATACTGTGACCTAAAAGCTGTGAAATATCAATATTTCTGAGTTACAGTACCAGTTAAAAAAACAAAGGAACAGCACAAAAATGATTAGTTTCAAAAGTATACTTTACCTAACATGACAATTTTTATATTCCCCTGAAGCTTAATGCTAAATATAATTTTTTTTGTTAACAAATACATTGGAAACCTAAGACTTAAACATCTTTTGATGATATGGTGATGATAATCAAGAAATTCTTCTTTTGATCTTCGTTTGATCCATCTATAATACCTAATCACGATCTTATGCAATTTGCCAGTTCGTTTTATAACAATTCCACACCTTTACTCACATCCCCAACTTTGTGGTTTAGTTCTGAAAATCAGTTTATTAGAACTGAACCATGCAGCAACCTGCTTTGACTCTGATGGGACTTTTCTAGGATGAGACTTATTTTGTATCCAATTTTGTTTGAACAAATAAAACGGTGGGGCAAGATGTTGAGCTATTCTTGTGTGCCAAAGTAAATAAATAAAAATCCATCTGTTTCATGAGGCCAGGTTGTATTGAAGGGCAGATGAGTGGAATTACGAGGTGGCTAAAACTCAAATATTCTTGAAGTCATAAGGCTGAAGTCTGTCTCCTCTCATATGGGAAGAAATTAAAGAGAAAGCAAACCAAATACCATTATGAAAGTTTGCCTTATTTTTGGCCGCACAAAGCAGCTCAGCTGCCTGCTGGTGCACGCAGCCCATGCATCAGCTGCTGAAGCATGAATTTGTTTCACTCCTCAAATGAAACTGAAATCACTTTG
>NW_026626198.1:3394-4575 GCF_030028575.1 Malurus melanocephalus
GAAAATGAGGTAATGCTATGAACTGAAAATAATTATTCTGGTTTATTTCACACTTTATGGAATTCCCCACTGCCAGCAACTGTTTATTGATTTGCTTTATGAACTTCCAGCAGAAGCACAGTCCAACAAGGGCACTTGCCTAAAGGCACTTCTGTTGTTTGCTTCTCATTTTCTGCATGTAGAATGGCTAAGAGGCAGAGAAGGTAACTTGTGAGGAACTTTATGACAATAACACCACAATGACTTGCCCAGGTGATGTGATGGTAGCAAACTGAGAACCATTTAATGAGGAAAGCCAAAGCTAGGTTAAGGCATTTTCAGCTAAATGCAGTTTATACAAAAGGGTGATAAATAAAAACAAAAATCACTGTCCTTCTGCTTACTCTCTTCTTTTTCTCCCAATATTCCTTGGAAAAACTTTTTGAGATATTTCAGGAGAGTAAATTCAGGCTAATTTGGGAGAGTTCCTGTGGCTGGGGGACTCATTAAATCTTTGGCAAGAAAAATTTTGATGACCTCTGGTAGATGGAATAAAAAAACAGTGAAAACCCACTAGGTGAGACCAGCATGTTTTCTGTGATTTCTATGATTTCTGTGAAGCACAGACAAACTGGCTCATCTCAAGCGGGGTTTTCACTCAGTTAATCACGAGTCTCTGCAGTGAGGTATCCCCTGTGAGCTACTCCCATGTGGTCGGTGAGCATCCATCAAAACAGTGAAGAATGTGAGTTGAATCATTTGGGATGAAATTAAATGTTCTTGCAACTTCCTTGCCTGTGTTGTCCAGGTTGTGGGTGGCTCCAGTGCAGGTTTATGTGGGGCAGGTTCTGCCTGTCTTTGTCTGTCTGTGGACACTCCCAGGGCTGGATGAGCTGCCCTACATTCCTTTGTGGAAGGGGCAGTGGAAAGCTTTGCTGAGCAAAGGCTCCCCAGTGAGTGCAGTCTGAATGCAGGATCCAGCAGAAGCCAACCAGGAGAGAACCTGTGTCTGCTCAAGCTGATTGACCAGCAGCACTTTCTGGCACTTACTGTCTCAGTCCCTTGATTCAGGGATTTGGGATTCACCCTGTGCCAGGGAGAAGAAACTCCCTAATCAGCACCGGGAGAAGCAAGGGAGGCTTCTCACAGCCCTTGTGGGATCTCAGCAGGAGTGAAGGCTGGACCTTCACAGACAGGGAAGA
>NW_026626198.1:7619-8904 GCF_030028575.1 Malurus melanocephalus
CAACATATTATCAGCAGCTAAACATCATGATTATGAATAATTCCCGTGCCCTGATGTTTTCAGGGCAGGGCAGCTATGCAAGCTGAGCAATGGGTTTATAAATGCCAGTATCATTCACAAAATTCTGCCTTTGCAGGATGATGACTGCACCTCAGCCCTGAAGAGTGCTATTTTGTTTTGACATGTGCTCTAATCTCAGCAATCAAGGAATTTGTTGCTGTTCTCTGTGTCACCACAAATCAGTTGGGATAATTTTGAAACAGATTTCCATGGGGGAAATGCAGAGCGGGAGCATCCAGGATTCCCAGACTGCTCGCCTGCTGTGTAACCACTGCTCCTCTGCACTCTGAAGGATCACATTTTTCAGCTCTTTTACTGCAAGTGACACAGACTGGCCCACAGCACTGTAGTACCACTGTTAAGAATAATTTCACTATGTCTAACTTCTACCACAGCCAACCTTTTAAAAATCCTTCAGTGAAAGGTGACAGGTATGTGGTACTTCTTCCATATGGAACAAATTTTCCACTATAAACTCACTCACATTTATTGGTAAACCTCTGTCCCTTGGGAAATTGGCCTCTTAAGCATTTCAATCTCCCAGAGAATGGTGAATAGCTTTTTTTTTAAGGCACAAGTACCCTGTTTCACTGAATCAATACACATATGGGCTGTTTCTGATTCTGTGTTTTGATGGAGGTTTATGTCCCATATTTAATGACCATCTGTCACTGTTGAGAACTGCAGACGTAGCAAAAAAGTTGCTATCCAGAAATGAAAGATAAAGGGAAAATAATATTTTTCTTGGACATGCTGTGCATCTTTGGAATTCAATACTGGACAGAACAGGAGAAAAGAGAGGAGAGAAGAAGAAAAAGGATTATTGCAAGTATAATGTATTTTCACTATATTTAGCCTACGGCAAGACAGCAAAAAACCACAGATTTAAGAACTGTTCATTTCCCATCCCGGAAGAGTTTCTTGTTCTTTCCCCTGGAAATAGAGTATACATTGGGTGGTTCTGTTTCATTTCCTATGGGGTGTTTTTATTTGGGAAAAAGCACAGGGGGCTGATGCAGCGAAGTTGTCAGGGATGCTGAGTGTAAGGGCAGGGAAACMTTACAAGTGGCAACAGTGGGAATGCACTGGCCATTCCTGTGCCAGGTTTTTGTATCAGGTGCATTTGTTTGCAGCATGGCAGTCACCGAATAAAAGCATGGAATCCTCCTTGAAACTTGGAATATTTTGTTCCTCTTCTGTATCATTCTCTTGGTAAACAGTGTGG
>NW_026626199.1:0-4803 GCF_030028575.1 Malurus melanocephalus
CGGGAGAGCAGTTGTGTCACTGCGCCCTGGCTGTGATTTCATTTTTAATGATCGTTAGGTAAGGTGGAGTTTGGCTGGGGTTCTTTTCCTGGCTGTTGCCTGGAGCTCACCTCAGATGGAGGGAATGCAGAGGAGAGGAGTGTGGGGTGCAGGTGGGAATGTGTTTTCCAGGTGGGACACGGAGCCTTGGAATTGCAGCTCAGGTTTGGAAATGGGGTGTTGTTAAATTTGGGAGTGTAACCCAGTCACATGGAGACTTCCTGCCTGGAGCTTCAGGTGCCTGCTGCATCCAGGGGGATAATCCAAATAATCCATGCACACGTGGCTCTGTGGATTCCCCTAGGAAATTAAACCTGGGGCATTTCCAAGCTCAGGTGACTGCGGGAAGGCAGATCCTTTTTCCCCTCAGCTCTCAAAAGTGGAGTTTTCCTCCTGCTCTGGCCCAGGGATGTCCATGCTCTGTCCAGGCTGTGGTGCTGAGGACAGTGTTGGGGACAGATGTGACAGCAGAGTCAGGGCTCCAAGGCTCTGGCTGTGGTGGATGTGCTGTGTTTCAGTGATCTTGGGGATAGGATTTAAACCAGCACAAAGGTGCTCCAGGCTAGATCCAGCATGAGACTGTACCCACATGAGACCCCCCGGGCACTCAGCTCCTCTGTGCCTTGGCATCCTCACCAATGAGCCAGCCATCCCAAACTCCTCTGCACCTGCCAACATGGAAGCTCTGTATGGTTCTCCAGAAATACCCAGCCATCTCTTCTTGGGTGTCCCTGCCTTCCTGGGCACTGGCTCTGCTCACGGGCTCCTTTTCCACAGCTGGAAAGAGAAAGGGAAGGACCTGCCGGGAAGGGCCAGAGCCGTGGCTCATGGACATGATTCCAGGTGTGCCCAAGAAGGCTGATGGCCCCTGGCCTGTGTCAGGAGCCATGTGGCCACAGGAGCAGGGCGGTCACTGTCCCTCACTGTCCCTCTGCACTGGGCACTGCCAGGGTCCCATCTCGAGTGCTGTGCCCAGGAGGTACATGGAGCGAGTCCAGGGCAGGGAATGGAGCTGGGAAGGGTCTGTAGCCCCAAGAATGGCTGAGGGAGCTGAAAAAGGGTCTGGAACATGTCCAGGGCAGGGAACGGAGCTGGGAAGGGTCTGGAGCCCCAGGAACGGCTGAGGGAGCTGAAAAAGGGTCTGGAGTCCCAGGAGGGGCTGAGGGAGCTGGAAAAGGGACTGGAGCGTGTCCAGGGCAGGGAACGGAGCTTGGAAGGGTCTGGAGCATGTCCCATGGGCAGGGAAGAGAGCTGGGAAGGGGCTGCAATGAGTCCAGGGCAGGGAACGGAGTGGGGAAGGGGCTTGAGCGAGTCCAGGGCAGAGAATGGAGCTGGGAAAGGGGATGGAGTGTGCCCAGGGCAGGGAATGGAGCTGGGGAAGGGTCTGGAGCCCCCGGAACGGCTGAGGGAGCTGAAAAAGGGTCTGGAGTCCCAGGAGGGGCTGAGGGAGCTGGAAAAGGGACTGGAGCGCGTCCAGGGCAGAGAATGGAGCTGGGAAAGCTGATGGAGCATGTCCAGGGCAGGAAACAGAACTGGGGAAGGGGCTGGAGTGAGTCCAGGGCAGGGAACGGAGCTGGGAAGGGTCTGGAGCCCCAGGAGGAGCTGAGGGAGCTGGGAAAGGGGCTCAGCGTGGACAAAAAGGGATCGGAGGGGACCTTGTGGCTCTGCACAACTCCTGACAGCTGTAGATGAAGTGTTTGCACCTGGGTGGTCAAKACAGTGACMATTTAGYAAAATCATTAGGCTATGGAAGGGCACAATCAAAAGCACRATAAACATTAACCAGGGAAGGAATAGAAGCTACACTCCATTGATTCAAAGCCTCACAAATTAACAAGTTAGGCCACCTATGCCAGCCTTTCTCATCACCAGGCACAGCAGCASCAGCTCACCAGGCAGTCAGTCACAACTGTGGGGTCACTGCCCACCAGGGACCACCAAAGACACTGCCAGGACAGAGAACACTGCTGATGGGAGGGAATGTGTGTTAATGACCTCAGGGAAATGTTACCATATCAGTGTTTGTTCTGGGAAAACCTGAGTCGACATGTAAAACACAGCCCAAGAAGAGGAACCTTTCTGTGCTCAGCACACACGGTATCTCAGAACAGATGTTCCCTCGTGCACCCAGCACTGAGTGATCAATGGCAGCTTCTTCGTGCTGTGTTGCTGTTAGTGACACCTATTTTTACAGATTTTTGGTGCCAGGAGGGGACAGCCGGAGGGGATTTGGGCTCTGCTCCAGGGAACAGGGACAGGAGCAGAGGGAACGGCCTCAGGCTGGGCCAGGGCAGGCTCAGGGGGGACATCAGCAGGAATTTGCCCATGGAAAGGGTGCTCAGGCCTTGGCAGGGGCTGCCCAGGGAGCTTTGGAGTGCCCAGCCCTGGAGGTGTCCAGGGAAGGGCTGGAGGTGGCACTGAGAGCTCTGGGATGGGAACAAGGTGGGCACAGCTGGGACACCGTGGGCTGGGAGGGATTTTCCACCCTGGATGAGTGCATGGGGACACCTTTGGGAAAGGGGTGGGGCTCCACTGGCCAGGGACCCTCACACAGGAGGTGTGGCCATCCCAAAAGGGTGTGCTGGGGTTACTACACCTGGTGACAGCCCAGAACACGCTACAGCCAGCTCACCTGAGTGAGGTGTGGCACCATCTGTTTCCTAATTAGACAGGATCAGAAGGAAGCCCCACCCCATCCCGGATCACCAGTGTGGCTGTGGTGCCACTGGGGAAACTGGGGTGGCATGGAAGAGCTGGTGGGTTACACTGAGATTGGGTTCTGGGCCATGCTAAGATCATGCTGGAGTCTTGGATCATACTCAAAAGTCCTGGAGAGGGCACTGGGCCATACTGGGTTCATACCAGAAAGCAGAGGTTTGGGGTTTACTGGGGCCAACAGTGGTGGAAATTACTGCAAAATGGGAAAAAAAATTAAAGAGCATGAGAAGAGGGAAAAAACAAGGCATGAATGGGCAAGAAGTGGTGGGAAAAGCAGTGAAAATGAGGAAATACCRGAGTAAAACAGTGAAATGTGGCAGAAACCAGCAGTGTGGGCACACCCACCACCGTCCCAGTATGTGCCCCGTGCTCCCAGTACAGCCCAATAAACACTTTTCAGTTCACCCCACCCCAGTGCTGCCTCGGGCTGAGTCCCCAAACCCTTAGAATTCTCCCCAAAAATGATGTCACCATCCTGCCATCGCCTTTATTGGTGGGAGGGCGCAGGGRGTCACAAGATCAGCCCCCCTCCAGTGAACTCCATTCGCTGTCAAGAGAGGGGACAGAGGAAGGGGGTGAGTGGGGGCACCCCAGTGTTGGGTCACAGGACAGTGTCCCGACCCTAAGGGGTGTCCCCAGGACCCCCAGCTCACCTGTGGCGGGGTGACAAAAGCCAGCCAGTCGGAGGGCCGGGTGGGAAGCAGCCCCATGGCCTGGCACTTGTAGAGGGCCAGTGCCAGCCCCAGCCCGTTGCCCACCAGGAACACGAGCCCCTGCAGCGCCCGCCGGCTCGAGCTCTCCAGGGCCTTCAGTGCTGGGGGGACAAAGGGGGCCGAGCTGCCTGTCAGTGACCCCCAGGCCACTGACCGGGCACAGGGGGTTATGGGGGTGGACAGCAGCATGGGGGGAATGCTGGGCAGGGGACAGTGACATGGAGGTGACTGTCAGCAGGTGGCTGTGGGGGACATCTGGTGGTCCATGGGGCTGTGGGACACCTGGGGGACCACAGGGGCACCGGAGGGGCTGTGGGAGACTGGGGGCTGTAAGGACACTGGAGGAGCCTTGGGGGTTGCAGGATGTACAGGGGGCTGTAGGAAATCCAGGGGGACCTTGGGGCTGTGGGACACCCTGGGGCTGTGGGGCACCTTGGGGCTGTGGGGCACCCTGGGGCTGTGTGACACCCTAGGGGATCCGAGGGACTGTGGGACATTGGTGGCTGTGGGACATTGGGGACTGTGGGACATTGGGGACTGTGGGGCACCCAGGGGCTGTGGGATATTGGGGACTGTGCGACACCCTGGGGCTGTGGGATATTGGGGACTGTGGGACACCCTGAGGCTGTGGACCACTGGGGACTGTGGGGCACCTGGGGCTGTGGGACATTGGGGACTGTGGGACATTGGGGACTGTGGGGCACCCAGAGACTGTGGGTCATTGGGGACTGTGGCACACCCTGGGGGTTGTGGGACACCCACGGGGACCCGGGGGCTGTGGGATATTGGTGGCTGTGAGACATCCTGGGGCTGTGGGACACCCTGGGGCTATGGGACACCCGGGAGGACTCGGGGGGCTGTGGGACATCAGGGGCTGTGGGGCACCCTGGGGCTGTGGGACATCAGGGACTGTGGGACACCCAGGGGCTGTGGGGCATCCTGGGGCTGTGGGACATTGGGGACTGTGGAACACCCAGGGGCTGTGGGACACCCAGGGACTGTGAGACCTCGGGGGCTGTGGGGCATCCAGGGGCTGTGGGACACCCGGGGGGACTTGGGGGGCTGTGGGACATTAGGGGCTTTGGCACACCCGGGGGCTATGGGACACCCTGAAGCTGTGGGGCACCTGGGGGCTGTGGGGACACCCAGGGGGACCTGGAGGGATGTGGGACATTGGGCACTGTGGGACATCGGGGGCTGTGGGACATTGGGGACTGTGGGACATCGGGGGCTGTGGGACATCGGGGGCTGTGGGACATTGGGGACTGTGGGACATCGGGGGCTGCGCGGTCCCAAAGCTGTCCCCTCAGGGGCCGCACTCACTGGCAGACAG
>NW_026626199.1:6763-7830 GCF_030028575.1 Malurus melanocephalus
GGGCCAGACGCCCCCCCCATGAGGGCCCGGGCTGTGGGGTACCGGCTCACACACCGCCCCGTGAGGCACTGATCAGCCCCGCAGAGGTGTCCGGGCCATGGGCAAACCCTCCCCACCGCTCCCTCCCACCTTCTCCATGAGGATCTTGTCGCTCTCGTGGACGCCGCCCTCCCCGAGCTGCCGGTCGGCGAACCCGAGCGGGCCGCGGCCCTCGGCGGCTCCGCGGGGCCTGCGGACAGAGAGGCGGGCGGGTGGGTGAGCGGCAGCTCTGGGTGTCCCGGCCATCCCGGGATGCCGTGCCTCACCGTCCGCCCGGCGCTGCCCCCAGATCCAGCGACCACTTGAAGCGACGGCTCCGGAGCGCCGCGGCCGCCGCCATGTCMGCGCCGGGTCACGTGGGCGGGTGCGTGCGCGGTCACGTGGGGGGCCACGTGAGGACACCCCCACACGTAGCGGTTTCCCCTTCTTTCGTGTTTTTCACCCCAAAGTTCTGCCGCRGGTTCTTTTCTTCTTTACTGGGACTTTTTTTTTTTCTTAATGGTTTCGTGCAGTTTTTTTCTGTGTGGGTTGATCAGTTTTTCTTGGTAGGGGTCGGCACTCCCTGATTACGCCCCCATTTCACATCTATCCCCGAACCCCACTGCACCCCCTCATTGTCCCAAACTGTTCCCCACATTACTGCCCCCATATCCCCACTGAACCCCCCTATTCCGCCCCATATACCCCACTGCCGAGCGCAGTTCCCTCCCACTGGACCCGCTGCTGCCCCTCACAGCCCCCACAGACCCTGTTACTGCCCCTCACTGATCCTCCCCATTGACCCCATAGCCCCCCGCCTACCCTCGCTGCGCATGCGCACCGAGACGCGCCAGCACCACCACGGGCACCCAGTGGTCCATTCACATCACGTGATCCTACCCAATACGCCTCCTTATTGGCCGCAGCGCTATAAGCCCCGCCCAGGAAGGTAAGACATCATCGCCGCGCGGCCATTCTGAGAAGGTCACAGCACAGCTATAATCATAATAAACGGCTGTGTCGCCATCTTGAGTGTACCAGCCCATGTG
>NW_026626200.1:0-1042 GCF_030028575.1 Malurus melanocephalus
GCCCCTCCCCCTCCCCTCCCCCCTCGCGGCTGCAGTTGGGGGGGGCGGGGCCCGACCCCGGCGGTGCCGGCCTGGGGAGAGAGGGGGAGGGGCTGGGACCGGAAACGACCCCAGACCCAAAATGGGGACCCGAAACCCAAATTGGGATTCCCAGAAATCCCCCCAGACCCAAAATGGGACCGGAAACGACCCCAAACCCAAATTGGGGACCCGAAACGGGACCCCAGACCCAAAATGGGACCCAGAAACCCCCCCAGACCCAAATCGGGGACCCCCAAAACGGGACCCCAGACCCGAAATGGGACCCCCAGAAATTCCCCCAGACCCAAACTGGGACCCCAAACGGGACCCCAGACCCGAAATGGGGACCCAGAAATCCACCCAGACCCAAATCGGGGACCCCCAGACCCAAAATGGGACCCCACCCCCCCATTTTGCCGTATTTGGTAATGGCCACACCCCCCGGTTTGACTCCACCCCTTTCCACCCTATGGGACCATGACCCCACCCTCTTTGGCTCCGCCCCCATTTTTGGGTGTGACCCCACCCCTTTTCCCTTATTTGGCCCCAGCCCCACCCCTGTTCCTTTATTTTGCATAAGCCCCACCCCTTTTCCCTTATTTGTTGTGGCCCCTCCCCTTTACCTTCATTTGGCCCCACCCCCGTCCCGTTATTTTGCATAAGCCCCGCCCCTTCTCCCAATTTCCCGTGGCCCCGCCCACCTGCCCTATTTGGCCCCACCCCATCCCGTTACTTTGCATAAGCCCCGCCCCTTCCCCCCCAATTTCCCGTGGCCCCACCCCATCCCGTTGTTTTGCATAAGCCCCGCCCCTTCCCCCAATTTCCCGTGGCCCCGCCCACCTGCCCTATTTGGCCACACCCCATCCCGTTATTTTGCACAAGCCCCGCCCCTTTTCCTCTCATTTCCCGTGGCCCCGCCCACCTGCCCTATTTGGCCATGGCTTTGATCGCGACAGCGGCTTCCTCGGTCATCGCCGACAGCACCGTGATCTGGGGGCGGGGCCAGAGACAGGGGGCGGGG
>NW_026626200.1:1526-4268 GCF_030028575.1 Malurus melanocephalus
CCCATCCCAGTCCCTCCCAGTCCGTCCCAGTACCAGGATCTCCTCCCCACAGTCGTATTTCTGCTCGATCTCCCGGCCCAGCTCCCCCTCGGGCAGCCTCAGGTCCTCCCGCACCTCCCCACTGTCCTGGAGCAGCGACAGGTACCCGTCCTGGATCCCGATCAGCTATAGTGAAACAGGTACAGGTACAGGTGAGACAGGTACAGGTACAGGTAACACACACAGGTACCCGTCCTGGATCCCGATCAGCTACAGGTAAAATAAACAGGTGAGAACATGAAATAACCCATAAACACACACAGGTACCCGTCCTGGATCCCAATGAGCTACAGGTAAAATAAACAGGTATGGACAGGTGAGACAGATACAGGTGTGAACAGGTAACCCATTAACACACACAGGTACCCGTCCTGGATCCCAATGAGCTGTGAACAGGTAAAATAAACAGGTGAGAACATGAAATAACCCATAAACACACACAGGTACCCGTCCTGGATCCCAATCAGCTGTAAACAGGTAAAATAAACAGGTATGGACAGGTGAGATATGGACAGGTGAGACCCTCAAATAACCCATAAACACACACAGGTACCCGTCCTGGATCCCAATGAGCTGTGAACAGGTAAAATAAACAGGTGAGAACATGAAATAACCTATAAACATCACAGGTACCCGTCCTGGATCCCGATCAGCTGTAAACAGGTGAGAGAGAGACAGGTGAGAACAGGTGAGAACAGGTACAGGTGTGAACAGGTACAGGTAACACACACAGGTACCCGTCCTGGATCCCAATGAGCTACAGGTGAGAGAAACAGGTACAGGTGAAATAAACAGGTGAGAACATGAAATAACCCCTAAACACACACAGGTACCCGTCCTGGATCCCGATCAGCTGTGAACAGGTAAACACAGGTATGGACAGGTGAGACCCTCAAATAACCCATAAACACAGACAGGTACCCGTCCTGGATCCCGATCAGCTGCAGAGACAGGTGTGAACAGGTAACCTGTAAACATCACAGGTACCCGTCCTGGATCCCAATCAGCTGTAAATAGGTGAGATAAACAGGTAAAGGTACAGGTGAGACACACAGGTAACTCATAAACACACACAGGTACCCGTCCTGGATCCCGATCAGCTACAGATAAAATAAACAGGTACAGGTGAGAACATGAAATAACCCATAAACACACACAGGTACCCGTCCTGGATCCCAATCAGCTGCAGAGACAGGTGTGAACAGGTACAGGTGTGAACAGGTAACACACACAGGTACCCGTCCTGGATCCCGATCAGCTGTAAACAGGTAAAATAAACAGGTACAAGTGAGACAGGTAACCTGTAAACATCACAGGTACCCGTCCTGGATCCCGATGAGCTATGGACAGGTGAGAGAAACAGGTAACAGGTGTGAGCAGGTATGGACAGGTACAGGTACAGGTAACACACACAGGTACCCGTCCTGGATCCCGATGAGCTATAGTGAAACAGGTGAGACAGGTATGGACAGGTGAGAACAGGTGTGAACAGGTAACACACACAGGTGTCCTGGATCCCAATGAGCTACAGGTGAGAGAGATACAGGTGAGACAGGTAACAGGTGAGACAGGTGTGAACAGGTAACCCATAAACATCACAGGTACCCGTCCTGGATCCCGATCAGCTACAGGTGAGAGAGACAGGTACAGGTACAGACAGGTGAGACAGGTATGGACAAGTATGGACAGGTATGCACAGGTGAGACCACATAAAGACAGGTGAACACAGGTACAGACAGGTAAGACAAGTACAGACAGGTGAGACAGGTACGGACACGTAACACCCACAGCTACCTGTCCTGGATCCCCACCAGGTGCACAGGTGGGCACAGGTACGGACAGGTGACACAGACAGGTGAGGACAGGATGGGGTCAGACACGTGGGGACACATGGGGACACGTACAGACAGGTACAGAAAAGTACAGACAAAGGAAAACAGATATGAACAGGTAACAGCACAGACAGGTATGGACACTGGTAAACACTGGTGAAATGAACAGGTACGGACAGGTATGGACGGGTATGGACAGGTAGGGACAGAAAAATGTGCCCAGGTGTGTCTCCGGGTGTCCCTCACTGTCCCTCACCTGTCCCCAGGTGTGTCCACTGTCTCCAGGCGTGTCCCAGGTGTGTCCTAGCTGTGTCACCTCTCCCCAGGTGTGTCCCTGTCCCAGGTGTGTCCCCAGGTGTGTCCCAGGTGTCCCCAATGTCCCCAGGTGTGTCCCCAATGTCCCCAGGTGTGTCCCCAGTGTCCCTCCCTGTCCCCAGGTGTGGCCCAAGTGTGTCCCAGGTGTGTCCTAGCTGTGTCACCTCTCCCCAGGTGTGTCCCTGTCCCAGGTGTGTCCCAGGTGTGTCTCTCACCTGTCCCCAGGTGTGTCCCCAGGTGTGTCCCTGTCCCCAAGTGTGTCCCAGGTGTATCCTAGCTGTGTCACCTGTCCCAATGTGTCCCTCACCTGTCCCCAGGTGTCTCCCCAATGTCCTCACCTGTCCCCAGATGTGTCCCCAGGTGTGTCCCCAGGTGTGTCCCCAATGTCCCCAATGTCCCCAGGTGTCCCCAGGTGTCCCCGACTCACCTGGAAGTCGTTGCGTTTGATGTTGGGCACGTCCATGTTGTGGGTGGACGGACAGATGTCCTCGTACTTCTTACCCGTGAAGATGTCGATGCCCACCAGGTGCACCTGCGGATACTGGGGTTACTGGGA
>NW_026626200.1:6183-7555 GCF_030028575.1 Malurus melanocephalus
TGGGGGCGAAATCCCAAAAAAAATTTGGGATTTGGGGCAAGAAACCCAAAATTTGAGGGGTCAGGGGACGCCCCAAAAAATGGGATCAAAAATGGGGGAGGTTTGGGGGGTCAGGGAGGTCAAAAAGGGGCTCAGGAGGCAAAAAAAAGGGATTTAAGACACAAAAAAATGGGTGGAAAATTCCCAAAAATTGATATTGGGGAGGGGAACCCAAAATTTGAGGGGTCGGGAATGGCCGGAAAAATTTGGGGGTCAAAAAACCCGAAAATTTGGGGTAAAGAGGGGAAGAAAAAAGTCAAAAAGGGTTGGAAGACCCCAAAAAATGGGTGGAAAACCCCTGAAAATTGAGCTCCAAGTCCAGGTCGTCGGCCATCGCCTCTCTGGGGGCAAAATCCCCAAAAAAATTGGGGATTTGGGGCAAGAAACACAAAATTTGAGGGGTCGGGAATGGCTGCAAAAATTTGGGGGATGGGGAGGGTCAGAAAATGCAAAAATTTGGGGGTAAAGGGGGGAAGAAAAGAGTAAAAAAGGGATTTAAGACCCCAAAAAGTGACTGGAAAACCCCAAAAATGGAGATCTGGACACCCCAAAAATGGGGGAGGGTGAGGGATTTGGGGGGGACCCCAAAAAGGGGCGATTGGGGGATGGGGAGGGTCAAAAAACCCGAAAATTTGGGGGTTAAGGGGAAAGAAAAAGGTCAAAAAGGGATTTAAGACCCCAAAAAATGGGTGGAAAAACCCCAAAAATTGATATTAAAATACCCCAAAAATTGGGGAGGTTGAGAGATTTGGGGAAGACCCCAAAATTTGGGAATTGGGGGATGGGGACCCCAAAATTGGGGTCCTGGGGAACGTGGCCGAGGCCCCCGCGTCCCCCGGCTCCAAGTCCAGGTCGTCGGCCATCGCCTCTCTGGGGGTGAAAAAACAAAAAAAATTTGGGATTTGGGGCAAGAAACACAAAATTTGAGGGGTTGGGAATGGCCGGAAAAATTTGGGGGTCAAAAAAACCCAAAAATTTGGGGGTAAAGGGGGAAAAAAAAAAGTCAAAAAAGGGTTGGAAGAGCCCAAAAAGTGGGTGGGAAACCCCAAAAATTGATATTAAAAGACCCCAAAAATTGGGGATGTTGAGAGATTTGGGGGGACCCCAAAATTGGGAATTGGGGGATGGGGAGGGTTGGAAAGGCTGAAAAATTGGGGGTAAAGGGGGAAGAAAAGAGTAAAAAAGGGATTTAAGACCACAAAAAGTGACTGGAAAACCCCAAAAATGGAGATCTGGACACCCCAAAAATGGGGGAGGGTGAGGGGTTTGGGGGGGACCCCAAAAAGGGGCGATTGGGGGATGGGGAGGGTCAAAAAACCCAAAAATCTGGGGG
>NW_026626201.1:0-4701 GCF_030028575.1 Malurus melanocephalus
AGCCCCATTAATTTGCTCATCTCCTCCTCTGCAACACAAGAATTCCCAGTTTCTCCAGGTCATGGAATTCCTTGTGTAAAACCAGGTGAGGATCTGTAAGGGAGAATTCTGGGACTCAGGAAAATGTGCAGCCCCATAAGTGTCCAGGGTCTGCAGGGTGAAACAAAATCTCTCTCACAGCACAGACCCTGCCTGCCACAAGCCCTTTAAAGAATTGGAAACCCAGCTTCTCAAGCAATTCAAATTTATTGTCAATTATTGTGTGTGTAAAGTGAGTCTTAAAGCAAACAAATTACTTGCCATGTCAAGTGAGAAGTAGCAAGAGACTTTTAAAGCAATCCCAAATTGCTAGTATAAATAGTATAAAGCAGGAATCCAACCTGTCATATACAGGACAGCAGGAAGACACTTCCATCTCTCTTGCTAATTTTTTCCATTGATGGGACACTGAAAAATTTCAGGCAAACCTGAACAAATTACATTTGTGTAGTATCTTTAATGTTTTCAATTGAATAAAACCAGATATAAGTGTGCATGTCACCTATGACTACAAACCAGAATATTTATCATAAAAGACATCTAAGGCTTCTAATGTGGTGATCATCTCTCTGAAAATTAAGTTTACATCCTCCTGAGTACACTCATTGCTGGCTGGACCATTCCTGGACACAGATGACCATTTGGCTGTGCAGCCTTTCATGAGGTCAGTCCTGTTAGGGACAGCTTTGGCCTCTGCTGACCACCAGGTCACTCTGTAATTCCTGGGCATGATATGATAGCAAGAAAACTCCAGGGATCTTTACTAACTGGCATTTTTTTAATAAAAATCTTGTTCTGGAAGCAAGGAGAGCTCTTGATGATCAGCTGTGGTCTCCAGTGTGCCTGTTCGTGTCAAATGGGCAAAGATGTTTCCAAATACATTGAATTTTCTAATCTCGACACAGTCCTTGATTTTCAGTTCCAAAGTAAGGACTGCAGTGTTGAAAGGACATCAGGCTATCTGTATGTCTGCTCTTCCCCAAAATCCTTAATGGTTTCATTTTTCTACAAAATCCTTTTTTTTTAAATTTCTTTAACACCAACACTTCCCGACAATAACTTTAGCTATTTTCTCACTAAAAAAAAAAAAACCACAAAACAATCCTACTCAAAGATTCTCTGCATGTGCCCTCTGCCATNCAAAACCTCCCAAAAACCCCACCATTTCTTAAAAACAAAACAAAACAAAACCAAACCAAAAAACCCACAAACAAACAAACAAACAAAAAAAACCCTCAAAACACCCAAAGATTGTGTTGGGGTTTTTTGATAAGAAATCTTACAATAATTAATGGTTGTAATAACAATGTTTTGTTAACACCCTTTATCTCTGATATGACAAACTACAAGAACAACTCCAATCCTTATGGGGTATATGTAGCCAATGCCATAAATCACTGTTGTGCTTCTCTCCAAGAATCATGGCTAGAAAAACTGTGAGCTGTGCTCAAAGGGGGTGTAACAAAGATCTTAAGGATATGATAAAGACTCTTTATGTTTTACAGACATAATTTTATTAATTATATGGAGACCTTATTGCAGTATTTCATATTAGGAGGTCTTCCAAGAAATATGGAAGGAGAGAAGGATTTTCATCTCTGTGTGTAAGCTTTGCAGACTTGAACAGGTTGTTATTTTTCACTCTGATATTTATTCCCTTCATTGAGAACTCACACCTGTGTGATATTACACTAAAATAATTATGGACTAAAACTGAAAAAAAGGTTTCTCCAAACCCTGTATGTTTCCAATATAGTAAAAAAAAAAAAAAAAAACAAACAAAAAATCACCTTAAAAAAAAAAAACAAACAAAAAAAACCCAAAAAAACCGAAACAAATAAACCGCAGAATGATTTCTGTATCCAGAAATTAAAGCAGCTGTGAGTAGTTGTATTAGAGATCTGATTTTTGGTGAAATGAAAAATGTTGTGTACAAACATGAAAATGTTGTGTACAAACCTCTGAAAAAGCTGTGTATGCATGTGACAGAGGAGCTGGTGTTCTGTAGAAGCCTCCAATGCATCAGATGTTGTGGGCAAAAAAAAGACAGAAGCATTTTCATCATCAATTAAAGGACAGTAGCTATGGCTGGGATCAGAATGAAGGGAGGGGCAAAAGTGGTGAGCACATACCTACAAAATGACAGAGAAAAAGGATGTCCTGGCTTGCTAAAATGTGGTCTTAGAACCACAAAAGATAAGTTTTCAGAAAACCTGTATTTTTTTTTTTTCTGGTATCACAAATAGAGAATTTTAAGGAGGCACAGGGGAAAATAATGTGGGTTTTTTCCCCTCTCAGAGAGGCACCAGGGATTTCATGCCTGGAGACACGGAAAGATTTCTCTGGAAGCARAAGAGGTTTTGCAGGCACAGAMTGACAGATCAGAYAGTGTKGGGTCYAGATCAGGACATGCCATGCAAGGSCTCTGAAAACTCCAACATTCACATCTTTCATGAGATCATAAAGGTAAATTGGTGGGAAATGAGACAAAAGGGGTGAAACAGACAAGGTAATAAGCAAGAAAAACCTCTTAACAGTGGCAGCCTGATCAGATTTGGACAGTCCACTCCTGCATTTCCTGTGGCTGTTAAATATATCACAGTCATTAACCTTGTGCTTGAGGGACAGCCTCAGAAAAGTCTGGCTTTGTGGAGAGAGTGCCCTTTTGGAGGGCAGAATCTGAAAGAATTAAAGTGTCAAAAGCATCACTTCAGACAAAAATCCTTAAAATACTCCAGGGTGAGTTTGAAATCCCCATCTTCAAGATAGAGATGAAGCATTGCTCATGCCATTTCTACAGAAAACTCTGCAGGGCAGCCTGGTTTAAAGTGTATTAATTGTTCTTCTCTCTAATGCAATTCCTGCTTTTGTAAGATTCTAAGTGAAAGGCAAGAAATGGGTTGATCCCAACTGATCAAATTGAGCTTTGAAATAACAAACAGCCTTCAAATAAAGACTGAGGACTCTTTGAGGTAATTAGTTGTGGTTAGTTTTGTAAAGTGATTAATGATTAGTGAAAAGACATAAYGGGCAATAAAATATATTGAAGCAGCAGACTAAGACTAACACCAACAGTTGAATACACTCCATGAAACTAGTCGGAAAATACATCAGATTAAAACTGATAAGGAACTAAAATAACAGAAAACACACCTAAATTTTCCACTCCTTTTATCATTTTTGTCCAACAAATGATGAAGCTAATTTGATGAAAAGAGCTGAGAACTAATATTAAAACTGTTCTCACAAAACAAAAATGCTCTTTTAATGACAGCTTGAAGTCATTCCAGGATCTGGGGTTTTGTTTCCTCTGCCCAGGTTGTCCTGGTCCTTGATCCTTCTCCATCACCTTCATCTCTCAGTGTCCCTGACCCCTGCCGACACCTGCAGTAGGATTTTTAACCCAAGGAGCAGAGTTCTGTGTCACTGTAGCAGATTCTTTGGTCCACCCACAGTGAATTTGCAGCACAACTCCAGCGCAGGCACAGCACCAGCACTTTCATAACAGTAAAATAAGTAAATACAAAACCACATTGGGCTTGGGAACAAATCACCACCTCTGCTGAAGGAAAGCTGAAATATCAGTGTCTTACAAATCAGACCAAGCTCCTGGGACAATCTATTTCTATTTCAGAAATTGTCTCCTGTGTGCTTGCTATGAAAGGCACACAGTATGAGAAGTCAGAGCTAAGAGATCCCCACTGTTATTAATTTCAGACAGTAATAGGGCACAATTACAGACTGTGGCTCCTCATTTACACCTCCAAAATCCATCCAGGGAAGGAAAGTAGTCCTGGGCTTGTTACAGATAAGATTTTGCAGATCCACACAACACTGAGTTTGCCATTTGCAAAGAAACTGCATCACCCTGACCTGGTTATCAGCTGTGATTCACTGGTTTGCTCTCTCCCTTTCCGTTGGCCACAGGACACCTTTCAATAAATTATGATTAACACTGGTAGTGACTGACATAACCCAAAAAAAAACCCAAAAACCTAGATGTGTACAGTTCTGGGTAGGTTTGATGTTCGTGCAGAAGGTGGAAGGTTTTCTTTGGGACAGCCCAATCCTTTCAGTAGCACTGCAAGACACAAGAGAGTAAGATTTGCTCACACTGATGATATTCTGAAAAATGGTAGTCAATACCTTAAAGACATCCTTAGAGAGAAAAGTATTTCCTGTTACCTTTTGACACTGTCTTACCTCAGTACATTTCAGTGTTTCATTTGGCTGCGCTGCCTTTAAGAGAAAATGAAAAGCCAGGCTTGTGGGGTTCATAAAGAAATGCAATTTTATTTTGCTACTTAGTCACTAACTCATACCAAGCCTGAACAAAAAAAAAAAAAAAAAAAAAAAAAAAAAAAAAAAAAAACAAAAAAAAAAACCAAACAAACAAAAAAAAAACCCCATGGTCTGCACATAATAACTAACTCCATGAAATTATTTTGTCCCTCCTGGGAAATGTGCTACAACAGATTTATGTTTTCTTTATGCATGTGTGTTGGCAACAGCAGCATCCACTGAGTGACTGCTGCAGGTCACTGTTACTGCAGAGCCAGGAAAGTGTCTGAGAATTCCCAATTCCATGGGTCATGGTTGATCCATGTTGGCCAAACTCAGGCTAACAGCTCTCTCTCTTTGTCTGCATCACAGATCTGTTTG
>NW_026626201.1:5411-7461 GCF_030028575.1 Malurus melanocephalus
GAATGCATGAGAAAAAAATGGGAAGTAAATTTAGGCAGCAACATGGAAGTTTGGTGAGGTGGGGAGGGGTTGAAATCCTCTTCCATGTTTTTATGTCAAATCTCTAAATACTGTAAGTTTGTTTAGCTGCTGATGAATGGGATTTCCACATTTTTAACTCCCACATCCTTTTCTTTCATTCCCTCAGCATTTCTGCAATTMATTTCCCCTMWGACTCTATTTGCTAATTGTCCTTGGTGACTGCTTTGACTCAACTGAGGTTTTATCAAAACACTTTGGTAAAAATTTCACTGCCACACAATGAAAATAAGAGAATTTTTTTTCTAAGTTGCTTTTCTGTCTCTTACCTGTCACCAGGACAACACTTCAGCTTCTCTGCTCAGCCACCATCAAACTTAATCTTAATGTGGTGTTACCTAAGAGACCCATGATAGTGGAGAGAAAAATGATCCAAGTCATTAAAAGAAGAAAAAAATAAATAAAAAGGACTGATATAATAAAGAGCATAATTAGATCATGTCAATTCTTTTCTCTCTGTTTCCTATTTAACACATGTATGCAATTACAGCATCTGTTATCCTGATGGCATGGAGTGTAGAACCAATGTCAGTCACGGGATTCTGGAAACTTCATGGTCTTTAATAACAGGGACTCCAAGGATGCTATTAAAATTTGAGTGTAAATGTAAACTTTTCTAAAAATGCTAAATAGTTGGCAAGGGAAAAGATGTTGAATTTTCTTTTCTTTTTTTCCTGTATTAACAATTAGACAGGCTGCTTTGTTTTAGACAAAAAATTGTCCTGAACTTGTTCACCCTCAGAAGCTTCTAAACCAGAATTTCATGCTATTGCAAATTAAAGAACTTCAGCTAAGAAGTAATTTTTTCTCCTGACTCCATCCACTCAATGGAACCCACAAGACTAAACAATTTCCTCTTTTCCATAGTATTAAACATATGCAAATTTGTTTTCCTGAGTCAGAGTCTTAATTTAGTTTGCCATTTGAGGCAGAGTTTGCTAAGTTATGCATTTCAAAATTAACCACCAGGAGGAATAAACAGGAGAAGCATTTTCTTTGGGGTTAGCTTTGTACAAATACAAAATATTGGAAACTTTTTAACAATGCATTTTGGAGAGACTGATAATTAGGGGCATTATTACTTTACAAGCTTTTCTGTTGTAGCCTTTGCAGCACCATCCTCATTAGATCAACATGACTTCATGTGCCCCTTGATATTTAGCAGCTGTGCTGCATAAAATCTGCAATCCTGGGTAACTGCAAAAACATTTTTACAAAATGTCAAATGAGTAGGAGGGATATGGGGAAAAAAAAGGCACACTTGTATAGACAAATTTTCATTTCTTCAAACAAAATGATTAACAAAAGTAATCTTAGTAAAGCTGTGTGATAACACCTTGCATGAACACACACAGTTGGGAGTCGCCACACAATAAACCTGAAAACACATCTGCAAAACAGAAAAAAAATAGTGAACTATTCTTTCAGGATACAATACTTTTGTCCCCTGAATTAAGAATGTTTTCTGCAAGAATAGGGGAAAGAAAGAGGAAGACAATAGCTGAGCTCAATGCATGCACTTAATCTTTGTTCTCCCATGTTTTGGCAGGGAAATAAGGAACAAGCAAAGATTTACTGATTTGTTTCAGACAAATCAAGTGCCTGGGGTGGGATATCAAAATGTTAAAATAGGACATGATAAAGCCAAGAAGGTGCAGCTCTGCCAAGCAGATTGCCTTTTCTAATTTTCACTGCATTTCTGAACTGCTGTTTTAATTTTTGTTTTTATTTTGGTCTGCCACATACACTTATTTGGTAGGTTTATGTCTGACAGCTCCTGTGAAGAGGAATGCTTTCATTAGGAGTGAAAGATTTGCTAAATCTGTAGCACTGGCAGGCGAGCACAGCAATGCCAAGGGCACAACTCTTCCACAAGAATATACCTTGTGGAAGAACCCTCATGTCCTGAAGCAACTCCAGGACAAAGAGCAGGCAAGGTTTCATCCTTCCACACACTGGTATATATTTACGA
>NW_026626202.1:0-1542 GCF_030028575.1 Malurus melanocephalus
GGCGGAGTGACCAGCGGGGAACGGCCGGCCGTGCTGCGGTGCCGGCGGTGCCGCGGCGGAGATGAGCGCGGCGGGGAGGCGCTGGGGCCGGGGGCAGCGAGCTCTGCTCTGGGGTGTCCTGCTGGCAGCGTGGGAGGCGGCGTGGGGACAGCTGCGCTACTCGGTGCCCGAGGAGATGCCCAAGGGCTCGTTCGTGGGTGATGCAGTCAAAGACTTGGGGCTGCAGCTGCCGGAGCTCCGAGACCGCGGGGTCCACGTTGTAGAAAGAGGTAGGACGCAATACTTCTCCTTGCACGGGAAGACGGGACATTTAGTGACGGCAGAGAGGATCGACAGAGAGCAGCTTTGCCGGCTGGTGGAGAAATGTGTGTTGCGCTGTGAGCTGATAGCGGAGGGTGAGATGCAGGTTTACAGAATAGAAGTAGAAATAATAGATGTTAATGACAACCTTCCCAGCTTTCGACAGGCAGAAAGTGAACTGAGAATGAGCGAGACGACTGCCCCGGGGTCGCGGTTTCCACTTCCCAGGGCGCATGATCCCGATATGGGAAGGAATTCCC
The DNA here is from genome assembly GCF_030028575.1 of Malurus melanocephalus. Lineage (NCBI taxonomy): Eukaryota > Metazoa > Chordata > Aves > Passeriformes > Maluridae > Malurus > Malurus melanocephalus. Next base: position 561 of record NW_026626202.1, read on the forward strand.
TACAGAGCTACGAGCTGAGCGGCGACGAGCACTTCTCGCTGGCCGTGCAGGCGGGCCCCGGCGGCGATCAGCGTCCCGAGCTGGTGCTGGCGAAGGCGCTGGACCGGGAGGAGGCGGCGTTTCACGAGCTGGTGATGAGGGCGAGCGACGGCGGCGATCCGGCACGGACGGGCACGGCTCGGATCCGTGTGACKGTGCTGGATGCGAAYGACAACGCTCCCGTGTTCAGCCAGGCGGAGTACACGGTGCGTGTGCCCGAGGACGTKCCCGTGGGCTCYGTTCTCRTCACGGTCACGGCCACGGACGCSGACGAGGGTCTGAACGGCCTTGTKAAGTACTCTRTGAAGAARGAGACRGACATGGCATCGGATRTTTTCCATCTGGATTCTGAGACTGGAGAGATCACGCTGCTGAGGATTCTGGATTTCGAGGAAGGYGATTCRTACRAACTGGAGGTGCAGGCACATGATGGTGGGGGTCTTTTCGATGCGACAAAAGTGGCAATCATGGTGACAGACGTCAACGACAATGCGCCCGAACTCAYAGTATCGTCCAAGCTGAACGAGATCTCAGAGGACGCYCCKGCSGGRRCYGTTGTGGCCCTACTRCWYGTGSAGGATCGSGACTCGGGGSSCAAYGGCGAGGTGCGCTGCWCACTTGATGTAGGCGCTCCATTCCGGTTGGAGAARTCCTWTGAGGATTACTACCGTGTGGTGACAGCGAGAGAACTGGACCGKGAGCAGGTSTCCGAGTACAACGTGACGGTGCGGGCGGCCGAYGGCGGGTCGCCGCCGCTGCAGAGCAGCGCGGTGCTGGCGCTGCGGGTGCTGGACGTGAAYGACAACGCGCCGGTGTTCGCGCAGGAGCGCTACAGCGCGCGGCTGGCGGAGAACAACGCGGCGGGCGCGCTGGTGCTGACGGTGCGCGCGTCGGACGCGGACTGGGGGCAGAACGCGCGCGTGCGCTACCGGCTGTCGGAGGG
>NW_026626202.1:3442-4330 GCF_030028575.1 Malurus melanocephalus
TATTTTGAGCTGATACTTTGATGATGACTGGGTTTTTATCACCTCTGTATGTCTCTATGAACTCGAGAACATTTTGCATTTCTTTGAGCAGTGTGAAGAGCAGAGTTACTTCTTTCAATAGTCAATGTTTTGACCTTTGTTCTTCCATAAGGAGAAGTTGTGCGTGCAACTTTTTTCAGAGATGCCTTTTTGCAAAGGCAGCTTTRATGTTGTSTRRTGTTKGGTTAGGGTGAGTAACGGACAAGTTATGAGTTCATCAGTCTGCTTTCCTACTGMATGTTTTTCCCAGTGACTGATAGTTGAATTCTGCCTTGTCATTACAATGAGGTGAGGGTGGGCCTGTGTGTGTCTGATGATGTGTCTGAACATGTCAGCAGAATCAATGCTCTTGCTTGTCACATCCCCATGGTGAGTAGTCAGTGTGAAATAACCAGCAGGGTGGGCTAAAGCAGGAAAAGAGAGGGTTGTGTGATCCACCCGGCTTGGGWGGCTGTCTCTTTRTGTTRYAGCATTTGCCAAGGCCTGTGACACTTAAATCACTTTTCCTGCATCTATAAAGGGAAGGCGAATCCTTTGAAGAATTTATCTGTAAGCAATATCCAGGGAAGTGCAAACTTGCTTCAGAGATTTTGTGTCTAAGAACTGCTGCCTGAAGCATCATTTTTCCAGCTATATGTCCTTCTATATCTGGATGTAGAATTTCATCATGGTTGAACTATGCWTTTCTGAGCCTTGACTAWCCTTCAGATGTTATTAATGGCTCTTGCTTTTATGAAGTAACTGTTGGTGTTATGTCATGTAATGTGTGAGTAAAGGCTGTGAATGCAGAGCGAGGAGAACAGAGGCTTCATACTAGGAAAAAAGGTGAATCAATGCAGTTTTAGCTGA
>NW_026626202.1:7432-8473 GCF_030028575.1 Malurus melanocephalus
TCTTCTCAGGAGGTATTTTTGTTAATGATGAAGTCATAAACAAACCTGAAAATTGAACAGGGTTTTAGAGAGATGAGAATGATGACCTATGGGTAGAATTGTCTATAAATGGGTAGAATAGTTTATAATTCCTGTGGAAGTACCGGTGCATTTCCAAAAAAAAAACCCACCTCTGTACAGCCCGAAGAAAGACCTGATGGCTTCACTTGCTCATTCGGACACTGGAGACTTCCAGGTGCTTTGTGAAACATTTTTAAWGGCAGAGGTAGGACAATACACCTGTATATTGCAGGAGTCCAGTATTTCCCTCCGAGGGGGTCACAGATTTTGCTTTTGTTTCTTGATAGTTAGAAATGAGTGAGTGATTTGAGGTTCCACTTTGCAAAAAGGACGTGTTGGTGGAGAACACTGGTACATTGCCCTATCTATTGCTGACTCCAAGTGGGTAACAAGTATTAAAAATCTCAAGGATCAATACTGCATAGCAGGAGTCACYTCTGGACTGCCAAGCTCCAGAACAAAAGTACAGATTGTAGACTACCAATGGCCATCCCCACCAACCTGGAGATTGTTCTTATCTTTTGGGAGACTACCGACTACATTTTCYTCTATCTGTTTTCGTACACTGTGCAAACCTGAATTTCCCACAACAAGGAATAACCAGCCCCATGTACGGCAGTGGGAGGATTTTGGTTTGGCTTCTTTGTTGGGTTGTTAAGTGCCAGRAAGCATTGTTRTACTGATAAAAGTAATATCTGAACCTTAAGAAAGTCACCCAGTAAAGTTAAAGGATACTTAATCCTTTGAAATCAGTGCAGTTTGCTTACCTTATGTCTCTAGTCTTCACTGAGTTTCCTGGTGCTCTGGGCATGAGTTTTTAACAGAGAGTTGTGGCAAAGTAACTGAAAATCATAGACCTGAGGTGTCTTCTTTAATAAGGTAGATGGAATTTTTTATTTCTATGTGAATGATCAGAAATCACTGCAAAACTTTCAGCTGGTCATGATGACATTGGATGTGCTGACGAGATGAAAGGATTTT
>NW_026626203.1:0-7838 GCF_030028575.1 Malurus melanocephalus
TGGCTCCTTCTCCATCCCCCAAAGTCAGGCTGATGTCCTGGAATCATCCTTGGCCCAGTAGCCACAGGGGCAGGAGAGGAAAACAGCCAGGCCAGAGTCAGATGGGCACCAGTAAAATCCCCAACAGGGAGCTTCAAAAAATAATATGAGAGAGATGGGGAAGGCTTTGCATTTCAATGTGTCTTGTCCTGATAAGAAAGGAAACTCAGCAGGTCCCCAGCCAGCCACAGAATGCTCAAAACACCCAAGACAGACACAGCATGGCCTTTTATCAGACAGAAAAAATGCTCACCTCCCTCCCCTTTATCTTAAAAGACACCTCTCGAGGTCACTTACCCCGAGAAGGTGACAGAAGGACAGACACAAACATGTTACACTTCAGAGTGGCTTTTCTGACAAAAATACCCAGTGTGACCCCCTGCCTGACCCCAAACTGGGGCAAGCTGCGTGGGGACAGCAGACAGAGCACCCAGTGAGCATTGCCAGCTCAACAGCCATCCTCCCTGGGTCACAGCCTCTGCCTGGGCACAGACAGCCAGCACAACACCACAATTCCACAGTTTGGGATGCAAAGGTGGGGGATCTGGCTGGGTTTGACCTGGAGAATATCTGCAACACCAGCTGGAGGAAAGGGCTTTGTAAGAATATTGTCGATGTGATGGGGTGAAATAAGAGCCATAAACACCACTCTGGATATGGTCTGAGGATGATCAGCCCTTCCTTTTACACCAGCAGCCCCAAAAGCACCACAAGCTGTGCCTGCAGGCAGGATTACAGCTCCTCCTCCCCTCTCCTTCCCCCGGAGTTGGAGTTTCACTGAGCCAGCCCCAGCAGAGCTCACCTGGCCCTTCACCCGGGGAGGAAGCAGCACAAAGGTTTTTCACCAGAGCTGGCAGCTTCTCCTTCCTGCTGTGCTTCCCTGCCCTCGGGCTGTGCTCCTTTTCCCCCACTCCTGAGGTGGATCCAGCACGCTGCCAAGAGCTCTTGATTTCATGGACAAGTATTTATAAGAAGCTCATGCTGGAGCCTGTGCTTCACCTCCCTGTTTTATTTTTAATCTTGGTTTCATAGAGCTCCAACAATTCTTTCAAGGTTCCCATGAATGATCTTTATCCCTTTTGCAGCTCATTCCAGTGCTGTGAATAAAATCCCTGGGTGGCCCTGAAAGAAGAAGAGAAAAGGGATGACATTTGAAGTGAAATAAGAGACTGAAAAGAGAACATATTTTTTAAAGAAAACTCACAATTCTAACCCCAACAAGCCATAAACAAGAGTGTTTGGCATCTGTGGATCCCAAAACCCTGTGCGGGGAGAGGTTAAAAAAAAAAAAAAAAAAGAGATGAAGGGGGTTATCTGCAGTTCATAGGCAGAGGGAATGGGGTTTGGGGAGGGGAAGGTCTGAGCTGCACATTTTGTGTCCCTCACAGGGCAGGAGAATGACCCTGGGGTCAACCTGAGCTCGTAAGTGATGGCACAAGCATCAGAGCACATGAAAGCTGCCAAAAGCAGAGCTGCTGAGCTGCCCTGCCCCCCAGGAGCCTCTAAACCCCATTTTTAACTCTCTTCATGCAGGGATGGACCTTCCCACAGGCACTTTTGGGGCATTTCTTTTCTCCTCGATCCACCCCCTCCTGCAGCAGGAATGCTCATTCCCCCAGAGTGCCATGAGTCCTTCCCCCACTGCATCCTCATCGTGCCCTCCCCACTCTGCACCAGTTTCCATCCTTCTGGGGCCTCATGGACCTGCCAGTGCCACAGCCCACGCTGTCAAAGCTGTGGTTACAAGAGAAGGGYGATRTTTTCATTTATTGTCCYAKGTGGGTGTGAAATTTGTGTCCCTCCCCRCTTTGATAKSRAACAGGAGSGAGTTTGCYCTYCCCAGRTGATGCTGTGGCTTCGCTCCTGCCTTTGCCACCACTCCAGGAGCAGGGAAAGGAGCTTCGGGCTCATTCGGCTGCTCCACGGCGTGGCAACACTCCCCCTTAGTGGCAGGAGCCGAGAATAATCCTTCAAACCAGAAAAAAACTCAAATTCACGGGACAAACCGGCTCCTGGCTCAGCCCGGTCCGGCGTGGCGAGCTGGGTGTTAATCCAGCTGCATCAACACTGGCTGCAGCCTTGGAAAAAATGGATGGGTGACATCCAGAGAGGGGGGAAAGGTTTCCTTTCTCTCGATGGAAGGTTTCTGTGTGCTCCCTGAAGGCAGAGCAGGGTGGGGTTGGCAGGAGGGTCAGGCTCACACATCCCCAGCACCGTGGAGCAGCACAGGAGCCACGGCAGGCAGGGCTCCGAAGAGCTGCAGCCACAGGCATCATTAGGCAGAAATTAATCTGTAAAGAAAACTTAGCAACAGTTAGAGCAAATATTGATTTTGTGTTTGTCTGCTTCTGCAGGGCCTGAGAAATGGCAGATTTAGACATTAACTGGGCTGTTGTGGCTTAATTTGAACCTCGATTTACACTGACCCTGGGAATAGACGAGTGCATCAGCAGAATTGAATCTAAAGTTATTATTTTTTCCCTTCTTATCTGGTCCTTTTCTGCAGATCTGACAGCAATTTTGGCACCTGTTACCTGCTGTACAATCACAGATAACTCGCTTTATTTTCCCAGACAGGCACTGGGCTCTCCCTTCCCCAATGGACACATTTAAGCACTTCCAGCAGCCCAGTGCTCCTGGCTGAATTCAGGGCTGGCACCAAAAAAAAAAACCCAAAAAATCCCAAATCTTTAAAGTCATCATTGTTGTGCAAAGCATCTCATCCCCTGGGCTGGCTGCTTTGTTTAAAGTCAAAGCTTTGGGTGAGATTTCTAAAACTCTGTTGAGTTTGGTAAAAGTCAAATGAACAAACTTTGAAAATAAATTAAGGGGAATTAGGAACGCACCATCTATTTCTTTTCCTACAACACTTAGTACCTTGGGTACTAAACCAAACCTAATGCATTTACAAACACAAACCTGTTATAAAGTACCAGACTTGCCTTTCACAAGCTGTCGGGTCACCAGGTCACACTCAGCCCAGGTGATGATTTTGGCCACTGCCACCCAGGGCCAGGGGAGGTGAGCCTGCGCTTGTCCCCTGGGTAGTTTTGCTGAGTGTTTTCAACACAGAGTTTTTAACTCCCTCTGATTCTTAACATTTTCCCTATTAAAAAAAAACATTTACTTCCTTACCCTGAACCCTTTGGTTTCCACAGCAAAAATGTTTTCCCCTGACCTAGTACCATATTTTAATATTTTATTATTCTGTTCAGGCAGAGATGAAGAACTGCAGTTTTCTCACTCCACAAACAGGGCAGGCAGGATTTTAAGTTTCCAAAGCACAATTATTTTCCAGCAGCCAGCTCTTAGCACAAGTGGTCTCCATCTCTTGCAAAGCCCAGAAGCTGCTCAGCTAATCCTCAGCCCAGCTAAAATCATCCTTTTAATTTCCCAAACCTCTAAACCCACAGGTTAGAGTGTAAAAAAAAAGCACATGGGAGATTTTACAAGGTTATTGCTGAGCAGCTACTCAAATACCAATAACAAAGGTAGGAGGGGAGGCACTTTGCTGCTGTCAGCAATCCCCAGGATCAAAGCATTTTTTGGGAAAGCAGAAGCTCTGGACACCCCATCCAAAACTCAGCATCCCCTGGTGCTCATTACAGGGTCCTTTCCTGCACTGGGCTGTGCTAAAACTCATGGAACATCACTGAGGGGTAATCATGATATTATGTAGCATATCAATATATATAATATATAATATTTAGCATATACATAAATTATATATTTTTATATAATATTATTATAAATATATTGTTATATATAAATATTGTACTATATAATAATATTTACTATTATATTTATATATAAATATATACCATATATAATAAATTCGATAATATATAAATATTATATTATTATTTATAACTAATTGATAGATCATATATATTATATATAATATGTAATATTTAGAATATAAATATTCTGTAATGTTTAGCTACCAATGATCCTATAATGGAGAATTTACTCTGTGCCATCATACCTGTTACTAAGGAATTATCAAAGGGTAGCAGGGCAAGCCTGGTTTGCAGCAGGAATTGAATTGCAGCAGGAATTGCATCTCCTGACACAGATACCAACACCTGGGGAGCACCAAAGCCCTGGTGCTTTTTTCATTTAAAGCTAAAACCATGGATCCCATGCCCACAAAGCCTTGCTGTGCCAGGGCTGGTCTCGTACCCTAATCCCCAGCTCAGCCCCATCTTTTTTCCAGGTCTTTTTCCTGTATTTCCTTCAGACACAAGAAATACCCAAAACACCAGGAATTACTCTGTTTGCTTTCAGACCGTCTCCCCGCAGGTGTGGAGCCAAAGAGCCCCCTGTGAGCAGCCTGCTGTTTGCACAGGCTTGAGCAGAATGAGCTGTGAAAATAAGATAGAAAGGCTGTGAAATCGCTGCAGCCCTTGGAGGGACACACAGCTGCCCCACCACGGAGCTGTGTGAGCTCAGCACTGCTCAGCCCCACCAGGATCCATCCCAAAGTAAGGCTGCCAATAAAAAAAAAAAAACCAAAAACATGGAAGTCTCCTTTTTTCATCTCCTTACCCCGTTATTTTTGCTCTTCCCAGCTTCTCTAGGGCTTGTCCCAGCTGGGAGCAATGTCCTGTTAGCAGTCAGGGCACTGCCATGGCCCAGGAGCTCCAGCTATGCCCTTCCCTTCCCACTCCGGGTGAAAAACAATCCTTTTACCATGTCTGGATTCAAAACAGTCATCTGCTCCATTGTAAAATGCAAAGTAGCAAACTGCAAACTTTAAAATCAAGCAGCAAAGTGGGGTAAATGTGGCTTTCCAGCAAGCTGGGCCATGGGAGGAGATTCCTCTCCCACTCAGCCGATGCTCCTAGAACACTTTCATCCTGGTCTTTCATTAAAAACTAAATTAAACAGCCAGATTTCGCTCTGCAAATGAAGGCTGAGCAACCTGAGAAGGCTGTGTTACTGCAGAGGGGACAAAGGGACATCAGCCAGGGAGGTGGACCCTATCAGGGTCTCCAGCTCCATCCCAGGAACTCCACAGCCATGAGATTTTCACTGGAAATAAACCAGAGCATCCAAGTTAACAGGAAAAACAAAGCAAGTGAATTTTTTTTACCCCACCTGTAGAGCAATGTCTATTCCAGGACCCCAGAACAATCATGGCAGGCTGGCAGCCTCCACAGCAGAATGAGCTCCATTTTCCAATTAAAAACTAATTACCTTTTCGTTCATTAACTACTCTAGACCTTGCCCATTTYCCTTGGTATTTCTGCCCCTCAATCYTTCTCAGSAAACWTTCTGCACTGCCTGGATTTACAGCATCAGGGCAGCAGTTAATGCTCTCAGTCTCAAACTCCTTCAATTTGGGGGCAGCTCTCAAGCAGAGGTGCCAGGCTCACACTCTGATTTATCCTCCAGCAGGCCCTGCCTGCTCAAAGCTCCCAGCTCATGCCAGCTCCAGGAATTGCAGTTCCAGGCTTGGGTTTGTCACACTCAGGACAGGAGGAGCAGAGCCCAAACAGAGAGGGATGGGTTTGTGACAATTTCTCCTAAAATAACACCAAAATGGGAGCAGCTAAAGCCAGGCTTTCAGACAAGTGGTCCCAGCCGCCTTTCCAAAGCAAACACTGCGATGCTGAGAAACAGAAATAAAAATTACTTCATGGATTTGCTCTGGCCCCGAGCTTGTAAAAATGAAAAACGAGCTGTGTTCCTAAACCTCCCTCATTTCCCAGGATCCCAAGTTTTATTAACAAGTTTGTCAGTGAGGATTTTTTGACTCAATTTCCAGCCTAAGCCACAACCTGAACTGAGATTTGTACAGCCCTGCATTGGTTTTGCACCCTGGCGTGATCACATCTCTGCTGTGTGCACACCCCCAGTCAGAGCAGATCTGCCAGCATGGCTTTGGCTGAGGAAAGCACATCACTGCTCACCCAAAAACCTCTTCCTGTTCTGCTGAGCTGCTCCTCGGATTTTCCAGCACCTTTCCAACTGGGTTATGTTAATATGTTATTTTTATATAGTTAATACGTTGCTAGGATCACCACATTTCATCCTGGGTGTCTCCAAGCAGGACAGTGCTACTGTTCCCACACTGGGACAGCTACACGAGGCAACTTCATCCTTCCAAGGAAGGGAAATGGAAAGGCTCTGCTACATCACACTCTCCTGCTGCTCTTCCCAGCCTCCATCCCCTCCTGCAGCTCTGTAGGGATCCCAACCACCCCCAGCTCAAACACACCAGGGCACCTGCCCATAAAATTCCTAAACAGCTGAGGAAGCTATGAAGAGTGCAGGGGAACACCCTTATTCCTCCATGCTGAGATGCTAACAGGAATTCAGCAACTTCCCTGGAGAGCAAAAACCCCACAGAATGAACAGCACCAGGAGAGCAAAGATCCCACACAAAAAAAAACAGTACCAGGAAAGCAAAAACCCCACACAATGAACAGGAGAGCAAAGATCCCACACAAAMCCCAGCATTTTGCTGCCTTCCCCGAGTGCTGTGAGGCAGAGGCAGAGCCCAAGGGATGTGAGCACCATGATTTATTTGAGGAAGGAGCACAGTCCTGGGGAGATGTCCCCCCGCTCCCACTCGGGGTTGTGGCAGTACAGAGCAGCCCCACGGCAAGCAAGGGGCTCTGGGCATGGGTCACCCCACAGCACCACACCTCCCTCCAGCCAGGGGGACACTCCACCCCCTGGGGAAAGCCAGGAGGGGCACTCAAGGCTTGCAGGAACCTGCACAAAGCCATCCCTGAGGTACCAGAGCAGGGATCCAGAGCTGCTGTGAAGCCAGCCTCCAGCACCTGCTGCTCCGAGGTGGAACACGGCTGCTTCTTCTACTTTTCCAGAGTCCAGGTCTTGCAGAGAGAGGTCCTGCTGTCAGCTCTCCAAGCCTCCCTCGTTTGCATTTCCATAATGATCCCAAAGCTTGCATTCCACACACTAGCCAGCAGTTAGCCTGATTTGTTACAATATAGATCTACCTGGAAACAGAAGGAAAAAAAATAATCCACTCCCACATACTAAGGCTTGGCAGAGGATATTTTTTTCCTGTGGTTTCCCCTCCACTCATTTAAAAAAAGTTTAAAAAATAAAATTAAGTAGCAGAGCAATCCTTCATGATAAGATTAAGGTCCTTGATGTGTGACTCTGTTTCAGTGTGCCCAAAAACTGTCGAGCTTTCTCCTGCATGAAGAGCTGGTCTCTGGTTCCACCACAGGCCACTGCTTTCCAAGCCCTGGTCATCTGCAGAGGAAAAAGAAAGGACATGTTAAGAGTTAAGAGAGAGTTAAGGTCCATCTTATTGAGATCCTGTTCTAAAAGACTGCAAAAAATAAAACTAACAAGGGAAATAAAATTTCAGAACCTGTCTCACAACTAGGAGGAACTTGCACACCACCAGTTATTCCTCAGAGCTGAGGTGGAGATTTCTGGGGAGTAAATCCAGCATTTTCTCAGGTGAGTGCTCCATTTCAAGACAATCCATGTCTTCTTTCAGGGTTTTCCCTTACTTGCCTCAAGACAAAAAACCCCAAAGCACAAACCTATTAAAACTCACTGCCCTGAATGGATTACAGAATGATAGAAGGAATTCAAGCTTTGGAGTTTATTGCCAGCCAGTTTGATTCCTGCAGGAGCTGCTCAGCCCCAGGTCTATTTTGATCAAATACCATCCTTAACAGCAATTTGGTGCCTTTGGTTTCAACTGCACAGCACAAAGGAAGAGCCAAAAATCGGGGGTGCTTCTCTGCATGCAGAAAGAGCACTCATGAGGTGCTCCTGCACCCCAGGAAAGCCCCTGAGAATGCACT
>NW_026626204.1:0-1237 GCF_030028575.1 Malurus melanocephalus
ATTCTCACGTTTGAGGCCGGCGGAGGCGTGCTGGGGGGGGATGTGCTGTACTACCCTCACTCTCAGTGGGAATTCCCAGGAATTTCAAAACGGGAATTTAACCGGGTGGGTTCCCCACCCATTTTTATGAATTCCCAGGAATTTTGGGGTGGGAATTTGGGGAATTCTCACATTTGAGGCCGGCGGAGGCGCGCTGGGGGGGGATGTGCTGCACCACCCTCACTGGGGGAATTTTGGGGCAGGAATTCAATCACACAGGTTCCCCACCCACTGTAGTGAATTCCCAGGAATTTTGGGATGGGAATTTGGGGAATTCTCACGTTTGAGGCCGGCGGAGGCGCGCTGGGGGGGGGATGTGCTGCACCACCCTCACCGGTTTTTGTGAATTCCAGGGAATTTCAGGATGGGAATTTGACTGGCTGGGTTCCCCATCCATTTTTATGAATTCCCAGGAATTTTGGGGTGGGAATTTCAGGAATTCTCACGTTTGAGGCCGGCGGAGGCACGCTGGGGGGGGATGTGCTGCACCACCCTCACTCTCAGTGTGAATTCCCAGGAATTTCAGAACGGGAATTTAACCGGGTGGGTCCCCACCCATTTTTATGAATTCCTAGGAATTTTGGGATGGGAATTTTGGGAATTCTCACGTTTGAGGCCGGCGGAGGCGCGCTGGGGGGGGATGTGCTGCACCACCCTCACTTTTTTGTGAATTCCCAGGAATTTCGGGGTGGGAATTTGACTGGGTGGGCTCCCCACCCATTGTAGTGAATTCCCAGGAATTTTGGGGTGGGAATTTCAGGAATTCTCACGTTTAAGTCTGGCTGGGTGTGGGAAGGATGTGCTGCACCACCCTCACTCTCAGTGGGAATTCCCAGGAATTTCGAGGTGGGAATTCGATCACACAGGTTTCCCACCCATTTTTATGAATTCCCAGGAATTTTGGGGTGGGAATTTCAGGAATTCTCACGTTTGAGGCCGGCGGAGGCACGCTGGGGGGGGGATGTGCTGCACCACCCTCACTTTCTGTGAATTCCCAGGAATTTCAGAACGGGAATTTAACCGGGTGGGTTCCCACCCATTGTAGTGAATTCCCAGGAATTCTGGGATGGGAATTTTGGGAATTCTCACGTTTGAGGCCGGCAGAGGCGCGCTGGGGGGGGATGTGCTGCACCACCCGGGTGCCCCCGAACAGGACGTGGAGCCGCCCGTCCACTCCCAGGTCCAGGACGTGCTCAGG
>NW_026626204.1:3457-4962 GCF_030028575.1 Malurus melanocephalus
TCAAAAGCCACGAGCATGGAGAGGGTGAAGACACTGTAGTACCAATATTCATCCAGGCACCACAGCCCCACGCAGAAAACCTGGAAAAATCCATTGGGAATATCGGGAATGTCGGGAATTCCAACCCCAGGGGATGGGGGAAGGGGAAATTCCAGGAATTCAATCCTTTGTGGGGGTGAAATGGGGGTGGTTTGGCCCAGAATTGCTCAAATTTCAGAGGAAAAGGGGGCAAATTTATCCCAGAATTCCTGAAAATTCCAAAGGGAAAAGGGCCAAAATTATTCCAATCCAGCCCACAATTCCTGAAAAATCCAGAGAGAATGGGATCAAAATGATCCCAGAATTGCTGAAAATTCCAAAGGGAAAAGGACCAAAATTACTCCAATCCAACTCAGAATTCCTCGAATTTCAGAGAAAAAGGGACCAAAAGCATCCCAGAACTCCTGAAAATTCCAGAGGTAAAGGGACCAAGAGGATCCCAAAATCCCTGAAAATTCCAGAGAAAAAGGGGCCAAATTTATCCCAGAATTCCTGAAAATTCCAGAGAAAAAGGGACCGAAATGACCCCAGAATTCTGAAAATTTAGAAATCAGCTCTTTTTATTTCAGGGGGTTTGAAATGCTCAATGCCACGGAAAATTCCAGGGGAAAAAGGGCCAAAATTATCCCAGTCCAGGCCAGAATTCCTCAAAATCCAGAGGGAAAGGGACATTCCCAGAAATTTTTTTTACCTGGAAAACGAAGAACGGAGCTGTGGCTCTTTCCTTGAAAAGTTCCAGGAATTCTGGCACCACCATTTCTGCCCTGGGAACAAAAGGAAACCTCAGGAAAATCCCAAATTTTCCCCCAAAATCCCACCCCAGAACGTCCAAATCCTCCCGAATTCCCATTATTTTGCCACAATTATTGGATATTTGGGATTAATTCCCAAATTTCAGAGGAAAGTCCCTCAATTCTTAAAGGAACTCGAAAGAAATTCTGGGAATAACCAAAAATCCAAAACCCAGGAGGAAAAACACGCTCCAACCCCATTTTTGGGGATATTTTTCTAGGATATTTTGGGGTATTTTCTTGAGGTATTTTGGAATCTTTTCCAGGGATATTTGGGGTTTATTTTGGGATATTTTCCTGGGATATTTGGGGTTTATTTTGGGATATTTGGGGTTTATTTTGGGATATTTTCCTGGGATATTGGGGAATATTTTCCCAGCATATTTTAGGATATTTTCCCAGAATATTTTGGGGATATTTTAGGATATTTTAGGGATATTTTCCCAGGATTTTTTCCCAAAGAAAACAATCAGAACCTCACTTGTTTGTGCCGTATTTCTTCTCAGCCTCCCGGATTTCCTTGTCCTCCTGGTACCCTCTGGAATTCTGGTAGAAGCTCAGGGGATGCTCCACAGGGAATGCCACGGGCAGGAATTGTTTCTTCCCGTGCATTTCGTAGGAATATTTGATTTTCTGGAACTCAAAGGACAGAGCTTCCTGCCCATCCTCACCCTG
>NW_026626204.1:6125-7429 GCF_030028575.1 Malurus melanocephalus
CCGCGCTCACCCTGACGCAGGTGAGCGCGCAGTTGGCGTGCACGGACCAAAGCCCCGCCAGAGCCGTCAGCAGCTGCAGAGCCGCGATGGCGCCGAGCGCCAACAGCGCCGCTTCGGGCGGCCCCGCGGCCTCCCCCGCCGCCCACAGGCGCGGCCCCCACAGCCACAGCCAGGCCGGATAGAGCCCGGCGGCGAAGGGCAGCACGGTACCGCGGAGCAGCCGCGGCCGCCGCCGGTAAAGCGTTACCGACGAGACCAGCTCGTCCTCGGGGGCCGCCGCGGCCGCCGCCATCTTCCCTCCGCCCTCAGCCGGGCCGCCGCTGCTTCCGGGCATGCGCGGAGCGCGCGCTTCCGGCCGCGGGGATCTGGGCATGCGCACAGGGGAGGAGTGGCGGAAGCGGAGCGCGGCGCATGCGCACAGGGGAGGAGTGGCGGAAGTGTTGTGGTGGAAGAGGAGGAAGCGCCATGTGAGTGAGGGAGGGAGGGAGTGAGGGCCGGGTCGGGTCGCGATCTGTCCCCTCGTGTCCCTTCGGATCGTGCAGTGTCCCCTCGGGTCGTGTATTGTCCCCTCTGTGTCCCCTCGTGTCCCTCCGTGTCCCTTCGGATCGTGCAGTGTCCCCTCAAACCGTGTCGTGTCCCCTCGTTTCTTTCCGTGTCCCCTCGTGTCCCCTCGTGTCTCCTCGTGTCCCTCCGTGTCCCCTCGAATCGTGCAGTGTCCCCTCGTGGCCCTTCGGATCGTGCAGTGTCCCCTCAAACCGTGTCGTGTCCCCTCGTTTCTTTCCGTGTCCACTCGTGTCCTCTCGGACTGTGTCGTGTCCCCTCGGTGTCCCCTCGTGTCTTTCCGTGTCCACTCGTGTCCCCTCGGACCGTGTCGTGTCCCTTCGTGTCTTTCCGTGTCCCCTCGTGTCTTTCCGTGTCCCCTCGTGTCTTTCCGTGTCCCCTCGTGTCCCCTCAATGTCCCCTCGGTGTCCCCCCGTTGTCCCCTCGTGTCCCCCGCGTTGTCACCCCGCTGTCCCCGTTCTGATCCCCGTTTCCCGCTGGTCACGCCGCGATTTTGCCCCTCAATGTCCCCTCGGTGTCCCCTCGTGTCCCCCCCGTTGTCCCCGGTTGTCACCCGGTTGTCACCCGTGTCCGGTGTCGCAGGGAGGCGCTGGCTGTCACCGCCCGGCTCTGCGGGCCGGAGCTGGAGCGCTACGGGCGCTGCGTGGCCGCGAGTCCCGGCAGCTGGCACCGGGATTGTCACCGGCTGAGGGACAGCATCGCCCGCTGTGCGTCCAACCAGTGAGTGACACAAACTGGGGACA
>NW_026626205.1:0-1119 GCF_030028575.1 Malurus melanocephalus
TCTGATCCCAGTCCCGTTCTGATCCCAGTCCCGTTCTGATCCCAGTCCCGTTCTGATCCCAGTCCCGTTCTGATCCCAGTCCCGTTCTGATCCCACTGCGGTTCTGATCCCAGTCCCGTTCTGATCCCAGCCCCGTTCTGATCCTGCTCCCGTTCTGATCCTGCTCCCGTTCTGATCCCATTCCCATTCTGATCCCAGTCCAGTTCTGATCCCAGTCCCGTTCTGATCCCACTGCGGTTCTGATCCTGCTCCAGCTCTGATCCTCTTCCCGTTCTGATCCCTGCTGCGGTTCCGATCCCACTCCTGTTCTGATCCCGCTTCGCTTCTGACCCCACTGCGGTTCTGATCCTGCTCCCATTCTAATCCCAGTCCCGTTCTGACCCCACTCACGTTCTGATCCCAGTCCCGTTCTGATCCCAGTCCCGTTCTGATCCCAGCCCCGTTCTGATCCCAGTCCCGTGCTGATCCCAGTCCCGTGCTGATCCCAGTCCTGTTCTGATCCCACTCCCGTTCTGATCCCACTCCCATTCTGATCCTGCTCCCGTTCTGATCTTGCTGAGGTTCTGATCCCGCTGCGGTTCTGATCCTTCTCCTGTTCCGATCCTGCTCCCGTTCTGATCCTGCTCTCATTCTGATCCTGCTCCCATTCTCATTCTGATCCAATTCTGATCCCATTCTTGTTCTGATCCCATTCCCGTTCTGATCCCATTCCCATTCTGATCCTGCTCCAGTTCTGATCCTCTTCCTGTTCTGATCCCACTGCAGTTCTGATCCTGCTGCAGTTCCGATCCCAATCCTGTTCCGATCCCGCTCCCAATCTGATCCTGTTCTTGTTCTGATCCCACTTCGGTTCTGACCCTGCTCCCGTTCTGATCCTCTTCCCATTCTGACCCCACTCCCATTCTGATCCCATTCTCGTTCTGATCCCACTCCCATTCTGATCCCAATCCCATTCTGATCCCATTCTTGTTCTGATCCCGTTCCCATTCTGACCCCGCTCCTATTCTGATCCCGTTCCTGTTCTGATCCTCTTCCCATTCTGACCCCACTCCCATTCTGACCCCACTCCCATTCTGATCCCACTCCCATTCTGATCCCACTCCCATTCTGACCCCACTC
>NW_026626205.1:3457-4601 GCF_030028575.1 Malurus melanocephalus
CACAGCAGGAATCCCTGCTGAGGGTTCACACATGGAAAAGGAGGGGCTGACTCTGGATCCACAGCTCTGTTCTGGGGCAGCTCCTGCTCCCCAAACACTGCTGGGAACCCCAGTTCACCCCTGGGGTCACCCCACGGGAGGGGAGCACGCTGTGGGGCAGCTCGGGGGACTGGCACTGGTGTAAATCAGGAATAAATCAGGAATAAATCAGGAATCCCTGCTGGGGATTGACACATGGGAAAGGAAGGGCTGACTCGGGGTCCACAGCTCTGTTCTGGGACAGCTCCCAATCCCAAACACTGCTGGGAACCCCAGTTCAACCCTGGGGTCACCCCCACGGGAGGGGATCTGCCATGGGGCAGCTCGGGGGACTGGCACTGGTGTAAATCAGGAGTAAATCAGGAATAAATCAGGAATAAATCAGGAATAAATCAGGAATCCCTGCTGGGGATTCACACATGGCAAAGGAGGGGCTCACTCTGGGACAGCCCCCAGTCCCCAAACACTGCTGGGACCCCCAGTTCACCCTGGGGTCACCCCACAGGAGGGGATCTGCCATGGGGTGTAAATCAGGAATAAATCAGGAATAAATCAGGAATCCCTGCTGGGGATTCACACATGGCAAAGGAGGGGCTGACCCTGGGACAGCCCCCAGTCCCCAAACACTGCTGGGAACCCCAGTTCACCCCATTCCTGGGGTCACCCCACAGGAGGGGATCTGCCATGGGGCAGCTCGGGGGGCTGGCACTGGTGTAAATCAGGAATGAATCAGGAATAAATCAGGAATAAATCAGGAATAAATCAGGAATAAATCAGGAATAAATCAGGAACCCCTGCTGGGGGTTCACACATGGGAAAGGAGGGGCTGACTCTGGGTCCGAGGCTGTTCTGGGACAGCTCCCAGTCCCCAAACACTGCTGGGAACCCCAGTTCACCCCTGGGGTCACCCCACAGGAGGGGATCTGCCATGGGGCAGCTCGGGGGGCTGGCACTGGTGTAAATCAGGAATAAATCAGGAATAAATCAGGAATAAATCAGGAATAAATCAGGAATCCCTGCTGGGGGTTCACACATGGCAAAGGAGGGGCTGACTCTGGGACAGCCCCCAGTCCCCAAACACTGCTGGGAACCCCAGTTCACCCTG
>NW_026626205.1:5601-7412 GCF_030028575.1 Malurus melanocephalus
TGAATTTGGTGCCTGTTTGGGTGCATCATTCCCCCTTCCCTGTGAGTTTGGTGCCTTTCTGTGTGCATTGTTCCCTCTTTCTGAGGGCTCTGATGTCTGTCTGAGATCACCATTCCCCATCCTCTGTGGGTTTGGTGCCTGTCTGAGTGCATTGTTCCCCTTCCTGGTGAATTTGGTATCTATCTGGGATCATTACTCCCATTCCCAGTGGGTTTGATGCCCATCTGGGATAATCATTCCCTATTCCTGGTGAATTTGGTGCCTGTCTGGGAGCGTCCTTCCCCTTCCCGGTGGGTTTGGTGCCTGTCTGGATGCATTGTTCCCCTTCCTGGTGAATTTGGTGCCTGTCTGGGATCATCATTCCCATTCCCAGTGGGTTTTTTGCCTGTCTGGGATCATCATTCCCCTTTCCCAGTGAATTTGGTGCCTGTTTAGATGCATTGTTCCCCTTCCTGGTGAACTTGGTGTCTGTTTGGGTGCATCATTCCCCCATCTCACTGGGTTTTTTGCCTGTCTGGGATCATCATTCCCTTTTCCAGTGGGTTTTTTGCCTGTCTGGGATCATCATTCCCATTCCCAGTGGGTTTGGTGCCTGTCTGGGATCATCATTCCCCTTTCCCAGTGAATTTGGTGCCTGTTTAGATGCATTGTTCCCCTTCCTGGTGAACTTGGTGTCTATTTGGGTGCATCATTCCCCCTTCTCACTGGGTTTTTTGCCTGTCTGGGATCATCATTCCCATTCCCAGTGGGTTTGGTGCCTGTCTGGGTGCATCATTCCCCTTCCTGGTGAATTTGGTCTCTGTTTGGGTGCATCATTCCCCCCTCTCACTGGGTTTTTTGCCCGTCTGGGATCATCATTCCCCATTCCCAGTGGGTTTGGTGCCTGTCTGGTATCATCATTCCATTTTCCAGTGGGTTTTTTGCCCGTCTGGGATCATCATTCCCCATTCCCAGTGGGTTCGGTGCCTGTCTGGGATCATCATTCCCTTTTCCAGTGGGTTTTTTGCCTGTCTGGGATCATCATTCCCATTCCCACTGGGTTTGGTGCCTGTTTGGGATCATCATTCCCCTTTCTGGTGAATTTGGTGCCTGTCTGGGATCATCATTCCCTTTTCCAGTGGGTTTGGTGCCTGTCTGGAATCATCATTCCATTTTCCAGTGGGTTTTTTGCCTGTCTGGGATTATCATTTCCATTCCCAGTGGGTTTGGTGCTGTTCTGCTGCAGAGCTCCCCGATCCCAGGCTTTGTCTGGAGGAGAGGAAGGAGGAAGGGACGGAGGAAGGGATGGAAGTTGTGCTTTGCCGTGGGATTCTGGGCAGCTGGAGCGAGCAGGGAGAGTTGATTTGGTTCTGTCAGCAGTCACACACTGAAGGTTTGGTGCCTGTGAGCTGAGGTTGAATTTCCAGTGGTGGAAGGAGGCCGGGCTGTGCTGCCCATGTTCCTTAGAGACACCCAAGGGGAGGCAGGGACTGACCACGGGAAAGAGCCCGCTCCCAATTTTCCCAATTTTCCCAATTTTCCCGATTTTCCCAGCGGGAAACAGACCCAAATCTGCCCTTATGGATCTTCCAAGACCTTTCCACTCTCGGGCAGCTCAAGGCTGGGCTCGCTCCTGGAGGTGATGGGAGTGATGGAGAGCACKRGAATGYCCCAYCCAGCCCTTCCACTGGGGATGGAGACGGCCAGAATATCCCACCCAGTCCTTCCAATCCTTCCACTGGGGATGGAGAGCACTGGAACATCCCAGCCTGACCTTCCAGCCCTTTCCCCTGGGGATGGAGAGGGCCAGAATATCCCACCCAGCCCTTCCA
>NW_026626206.1:0-1423 GCF_030028575.1 Malurus melanocephalus
AACTACTTTATCTCACCCTGCTGGCTGTTCGCCATCTTACTTTCCCCCGTCCCAGAGGGAAGGGGAGTGATAGGGTCAACCCACAACAGTTATTTTTAATGCTTTTTTAATGCTATTTTAAATGCAATTCTTAACACTATTTTTAATGCTATTTTAACACTATTTTTTATACCATTTTTAACACTATTTTTAATGTTATCTTTAATGCCATTTTTAACAATATTTTTAATGTTATTTTTAATGTTATTTTAAACAATATTTTTAAAGCCATTTTAAACACTATTTTAATGTTGTTTTTTATGCTATTTAACACTATTTTTATGCCATTTTAAACACGATTTTTAATGCTATTTTTAACACAATTTTTAATGTTATTTTTACACTATTTTTAATGCCATTTTTAACAATATTTTTAAAATCTTATTTTTAACACTATTTTTATGCCATTTTAACACTATTTAACACTATTTTAATGCCATTTTTAACATTATTTTTAATGTTATTTTTAATGCTATTTAACACTATTTTTATGCCATTTTAACACGATTTTTAATGCTATTTTTAACACTATTTTTTATGTTATTTTTAACCCAATTTTTAATGCTATTTTTAACCCTATTTTAAATGTGTTTTTTAATGTTTTTAATGCTATTTTTAACATTATTTTTTATGCTATTTTTATGCATTTTTAACTCAATTTTTAATGCTATTTTAACACTATTTTAAATGTGTTTTTAATGTTATTTTTAATGCTATTTAACACTATTTTTATGCCATTTTTAACACGATCTATAATGCTATTTTTAACGCTATTTTTATGCATTTTAACCCAATTTTTATGCTATTTTTAACCCAATTTTTAATGCTATCTTAAACCGTATTTTTAATATTATTTTTAATGTTACTTTTAGTGTTATTTTAAATGTTGTTTTTAATGTTATTTTTAACATTATATTAAATGTGATTTTTAACGCTATTTTTAACCCTATTTTAAATGTGTTTTTTAATGTTTTTAATGCTATTTTTAACACGATTTTTAATGCTATTTTTATGCTATTTTTATGCATTTTTAACCCAATTTTTAACCCAATTTTTAATGCTATTTTAACACTATTTTAAATGTGGTTTTTTATGCTATTTTTAACCCTGTTTTAAATGTGTTTTTTAATGTTATTTTTAATGTTATTTTTAGCCCCATAAATGGGTCAGGGGTGCGGGGAAGGTGGAATTCCCTCCCTTTTCCCAGGAATTCGGTTCCACCCCACCTGTGCTCACTCCGCCCTTAGTTCTGGTTTAAATTCCAGAGCCCGGCTTAGCCCTGATCCCAGTTTAACCCTCTGGGGGCTGCCATGGAATGCCAGGATGGTTTGGGGTGGAAAGGACCTTAAATCCCATAAATCCCGTAAATCCCGTAAATCCCATC
>NW_026626206.1:5262-6210 GCF_030028575.1 Malurus melanocephalus
TTATCCATGGGAAAATCGGATTAGCCATGGGAAAATGGGATTAGCCATGGGAAAAATGGGAATATCCATGGGAAAATGGGATTAGCCATGGGAAAATGGGATTAGCCATGGGAAAATGGGATTAGCCATGGGAAAATGGGATTATCCATGGGAAAATGGGATTAGCCATGGGAAAAATGGGATTAGCCATGGGAAAATGGGATTAGCCATGGGAAAATGGGATTAGCCATGGGAAAGTGGGATTAGCCATGGGAAAATGGGATTAGCCATGGGAAAAATGGGATTAGCCATGGGAAAATGGGATTAGTCATGGGAAAAATGGGATTAGCCATGGGAAAATGGGATTAGCCATGGGGAAATGGGAATATCCATGGAAAAATGGGAATATCCAGGGGAAAATGGGATTAGCCATGGAAAAATGGGACTAGCCATGGAAAAATGGGATTAGCCATGGAAAAATGGGATTATCCATGGAAAAACGGGATTGAAAATGGGATTATCCATGGAAAAATGGGATTATCCATGGGAAAAATGGGATTATCCATGGGAAAATGGAAATATCCATGGGAAAATGGGAATATTCATGGGAAAATGGGAATAGCCATGGGAAAATGGAAATATCCATGGGAAAATGGGAATAGCCATGGGAAAATGGGAATAGCCATGGGAAAAATGGGATTAGCCATGGAAAAATGCGATTATCCATGGGAAAATGGGATTATCCATGGGAAAAATGGGATTAGCCATGGGAAAATGCGATTATCCATGGGAAAATGGGATTATCCATGGGAAAATGGGATTAGCCATGGGAAAATGGGATTAGCCATGGGAAAATGGGATTAGCCATGGAAAAATGGGATTAGCCATGGGAAAATGGGATTAGCCATGGGAAAATGGGAATATCCATGGGAAAATGGGGTTAGCCATGGGAAAATGGGATTAGCCATG
>NW_026626206.1:6520-9332 GCF_030028575.1 Malurus melanocephalus
TTCCCGTTACCTGTGCACCCCGGTGACGCTCTCCTCCACGATGCCCTTGATCTTCTTGAACATGTTGGGATATTTCTTGTAGATCCAGTGGGTGAGGTCTCCACCATCGTCCAGGATCTGCAACAGAAATGGCCACGAGGGATGAAAATGTGAGCGAGGAGAGGAGCCCTCTGGAAAAATTTGGGAAGGGCGGGTGGGAAAATCTCGGAATTTCAGGGAAAAGAGAGGCCCAAGAGCCTGAGCGGGGCTGGGTGTGGGGGAATGATGGGAATGGCACAGAGGAGGCACTGAGCTCACAGGGATCCCCTGGAGAAGGTTCCAGAAAAGGAAAAACCCCAAAGGTGTATGGGGCCAAGGGCTGCTGCCCCACAGGAGGGATCGGGATGGGGGGAAATGGGGGAGTCCTGGTTGGATTGAGGAGAAAATGGGGAGAGCTCGGGGATGCAGGGTGAGGGCACGGCGGCCATCTTCATCATCAGAGTCAGCATCATCATCATCATTGTCATCATCATCATTCTCAGAGTCATCATCATCATCGTCATCATTATAGTCCTCAGAGTCATCATTCATCATCACCATCATCATCATCCTCACAGTCACCATCATCAGTCACCATCATCATCGTCATCATCATCCTCAGAGTCATCATCATCATCAGTCAGCATCATCATCGTCATCATTATAGTCCTCAGAGTCAACATTCATCGTCACCATCATCATCATCCTCACAGTCATCATCGTTATCAACATCAGAGTCATCATCATCATCACCATCATCATCCTCAGAGTCACCATCATCATCATCCTCAGTCATCATCACCATCATCATCATTGTCATCCTCAGTCACCATAATCATTATTATTATCATTGTCATCATCCCAAGTCACCATCATCATCACCATCATCATCCCCAGGGTCACCATCACCATCATCATCCTCAGTCATCATCACCATCATCATCATGAGTCACCATCATCATCACCATCATCCCCAGTCATTATCATCATCATCCTCACAGTCACCATCATCATCACCACCATTCTCAGTCACCATCATCATCAGTCATCATTCATCACCACCATCATCATCGTCCCCAGAGTTATCGTCATCACCACCATTGTCACCATCATCATCCCCAGAGTCACCATCATCATCATCATCACCATCATCAGAGTCACCGTCGTTATCATCATCAGCCATCATCCCCAGTCATTATTATCATCATCATCATCATCATCCTCAGAGTCACCATCATCATCTTCATCATCATCCCCAGTCATTATCATTATCATCATCATCATCCTCAGAAGTCACCATCATCATCATTGTCATCCTCAGTCACCATAATCATTATCATTATCATTGTCATCATCCCCGGAGTCACCATCATCATCATCATCCTCAGTCATCATCATCAGAGTCACCATCATCATTATCATCACCATCATCATCCCCAGTCATTATCATTATCATCATCACCATCATCCTCACAGTCACCATCATCATCACCATCATCATCATCGTCCCCAGAGTTATCATCGTCATCACCACCATTGTCACCATCATCATCCCCAGAGTCACCATCATCATCATCATCCTCAGTCACCATCGTTATCATCATCAGTCATCATCCCCAGTCATTATTATCATCATCATCATCATCCTCAGAGTCACTATCATCATCTTCATCATCGTCCTCATCCTCAGTCATCGTCATCATCATTATCATCATCGTCATCATCGTCACCATCATCATCCTCAGAGTCACCATCATCATCATCCTCAGTTACCATCATCATCATCACCATCATCACCTCATCATACTCATCTTCTTCTTTGCTTGTTCCCTACTCCAATGCAAGGAATTCCAACTGCAGCATCACCATCATCATCATCACCATCATCACCATCACCATCATCATCATCACCACCACCATCATCATCACCACCATCATCATCATCACCACCATCATCATCACCACCATCATCATCATCACCACCATCATCACCATCATCATCACCATCATCATCAGCAGCATCACCATCATCACCATCATCACCATCACCATCATCATCCTCTTCCCACATTCCCTACAGTGATGTCAAAGATTTCTCATTGCACCTTCCTCTTCCTCCTCCTCTTTGTGTATTTCATACCCTGGGGTTAAAACCTTCTCACTACTTCATCTCCATCATCGTCATCATCATCATCATCATCACCACCATCATCCTCCTTCCCAAATTCTCTACTCCAACACAAGGAATTCCAACTGCAGCATCACCATCATTACCGTCACCACCATCATCATCATCACCACCATCATCACCACCATCAGCATCACCATCCTCATCATCATCATCACATCATCATCATCCTCCCCATCATCACCATCATCATCATTATATCATCAGCAGCAGCAGCACCATCATCACCATCACCATCATCATCCTCTTCCCACATTCCCTATAGTGATATCAAAGATTTCTCATTGCACCTTCCTCCTCCTCCTCTTCTTTGTGTATTTTATACATGGGGGTCAAAAACTTCTCACTACTTCATCACCATCATCGTCATCATCATCATCATCATCATCATCATAATCCTCCTCTTCTTCCCAAATTCGCTACTCCAACACAAGGAATTCCAACTGCAGCATCATCATCATCACCGTCACCACCATCATCATCATCATCATCATCGTCACCATCATCATCACCATCATCACCCTCATCAATCTGGGGTTTTTTCCTAAAAAAATAGTTTTGTTTTTTTTTTTTCTGAAAAATCTGGGGCTTGTTCTGGAAAAATCT
>NW_026626207.1:0-1295 GCF_030028575.1 Malurus melanocephalus
GGGTGTGTAAGGGGAGTGTAAAGGGTGAGTAACAGGTGTGTAAAGGATGAGTAAGGGGTGTGTAAAGGGTGAGTAACGGGTGTGTAAAGGGTGAGTAATGGGTCAGTAAGGGGAGTGTAAAGGGTGAGTAACGGGTGTGTAAGGGGTGAGTAATGGGTGTGTAAGGGGAGTGTAAGGGGTGAGTAACAGGTGTGTAAGGGGAGTGTAAGGGGTGAGTAACGGGTGAGTAAGGGGTGTGTAAAGGGTGAGTAATGGGTGTGTAAGGGGTGAGTAGGGGGTGTGTAAAGGGTGAGTAATGAGTGTGTAAATGGTGGGTAAGGGGTGAGTAATGGGTGTGTAAGGGGAGTGTAAAGGATGAGTAATGCGTGTAAAGGGTGATTAATGGGTGTGTATGGGGTGAGTAAGGGGAGTGTAAGGGGTGAGTAACAGGTGTGTAAGGGGAGTGTAAAGGGTGAGTAATGGGTGAGTAACGGGTGTGTAAAGGGTGAGTAATGGGAGTGTAAAGGGTGAGTAATGGGTGTGTAAGGGGAATGTAAAGGGTGAGTAAAGGATGAGTAATGGGTGGGTAAAGGGTGAGTAATGGGTGTAAAGGGTGATTAACGGGTGTGTAATGGGTGTGTAAAGGGCGTGTGACAGGTGTTTAAAGGGTGTGTAAGGGGCGTGTAAAGGGAATGTAAAGGGAGTGTAAAGAGTGTGTAAAGGGTGAGTAATGGCTGTTTAAGGGGTGTGTAAAGGCAGTGTAACCAGTGTGTAATGGGTGTGTAATGGCTGTTTAAAGATGTGTAAAGGGTGTGTAAAGGCATTGTAACATATGTGTAATGCGTGTGTAACGGGTGTGTAACGGGTGTGTAACCAGTGTGTAAAGGCATTGTAACAGGTGTGTAACAAGTGTGTAACAGCTGTGTAACAGCTGTGTAACAGCTGTGCTAGGCCCGTGTCAGCGCTGTGTAATGGGTGTGTAACAGATGTGTAAAGGCTGTGTAACGGGTGTGTAACGGGTGTGTAAAGGCAGTGTAACGGGTGTGTAAAGGCAGTGTAATGGGTCTGTAACAGGTGTGTATCTGGTGTGTAAAGGCATTGTAACAAGTGTGTAAAGGGTGTGTAACCGGTGTGTATCCAGTGTGTAAAGGCTGTGGAACCAGTGTGTAAAGGCATTGTAACAGGTGTGTAAAGGTTGTGTAACATGTGTGTAAAGGCAGTGTAAGTGGTGTGTAACCGATGTGTAACCCCTCCCCTCCCCCCCCAATCAGCCGCAGCCGTTCCCAATTTCTCCGTTTTTTATGTTAAAATCATTT
>NW_026626207.1:3796-4979 GCF_030028575.1 Malurus melanocephalus
GGGGTCCACAATCCTGATGGGAGTCCCCCAAAATGAGTGGGGGTCCCCAAAATGAGTGGGGATCCCCCAAAATGGGTGGGGGTCCCCAAATCTGGGGGTCCCCCAAAATGAGTGGGGGTCTCTAAGATGAGTGGGGGTCCCCAAAACGGGCGGAGGTCCCTAATCCCGGGTGTGGGGGTCCACAATCCTGATGGGGGTCCCCAAAATGAGTGGGGGTCCCCAACCCCAATCCCGATGGGGGTCCTCAAAGCGGGCAGGGGTCCCCAAAGTGGGTGGGGGTCCCCAAACCCGGAGAGATCCTCAATCCTGTAGGGGGTCCCCAAATCCGGGGGTCCCCAAAATGGGCGGGGATCCCCAAAATGGGTGAGGGTCTCTAAAATGGGTGGGGGTCCCTAATCCCGGGTGGGGGGGTCCCCAATCGCGATGGGGGTCCCCAAAATGAGTGGGGATCCCCAAAATGAGTGGGGGTCCCCAAAATGAGTGGGGGTCCCAAACCCGGAGGGATCCCCAATCCTGATGGGAGTCCCCAAATCCGGGGGTCCCCAAAATGGGCGGGGGTCCCCAATCCCAGTGGGGGTCCTCAAAGCGGGCAGGGGTCCCCAAAGCAGGTGAGGGTCCCCAAAGTGGGTGGGGGTCCCCAATCATGGGGGGATCCCCAAACCCAGGTGGGGGTACCCAAATCCGGGGGTCTCTAAAATGAGTGGGGGTCCCCAAAATGAGTGGGGGGTCTCTAAAATGGGTGGGGGTCCCCAACCCCAATCCCAATGGGGGTCCCCAAAATGAGTGGGGGTCCCCAAATGGGTGGGGGTCCCCAAAATGAGTGGGGGTCTCCAACATAAGTGGGGATCTCTAAAATGAGTGAGGGTCCCCAAAATGAGTGGGGGTCTCTAAAATGGGTGGGGGTCCCCAATCCTGAGGGGATCCCCAACCCCATGGGGGGGGGTCTCCAAACCCGGGTGGGGGTCTCCAAATCTGGGGGTCCCCAAAATGAGTGGGGGTCTCCAAAACGGGCGGGGGTCTCTAACAGCGCCCCGCTTTGGCGTCGCCGATGGCGCCCCAAACGTCGAACACGAACTCGTCCGGAAACGCGAAATCGCCGAGCTGAGCGTCCAGAGCCTCGGCCAAATCGTCCGGAGAGCGCGAGTCGCGGCCCAGCTCCACCATGGTGGCGGCTGCGGGGACA
>NW_026626207.1:6553-8157 GCF_030028575.1 Malurus melanocephalus
TCTCACCCAGCTCGCTGTCCCTGATGCCCATGGAGCTCTCCATGGGGTTTTGGGGTGATTTTTTTGGGGTTTTTTTGGGTTTTTTTGGGGTGATTTTTGGGTGATATTGCAGTGATTTTGGGTATTTTTGGGGTGGTTTTTTTCGGGGTTTTTTTGGGGTAATTTTTTTTTGTTCGGGGGTGATTTTGGGTTGATTTTGGAATATTTTTGGGGTGTTTTTGGGGTGTTTTGGTTCTCACCCAGCTCACTGTCCCTGATGCCCATGGAGCTCTCTGTGGGTTTTTTTGGGTGATTTTGGGGCAATTTTGGGGTGTTTTTTTCGGGTTTTTTTTGGGGTAATTTTTTGGGGTTTTTTGGGATGTTTTTGGGGTGATTTTTGGGTTTTTTGCTCTTACCCAGCTCGCTGTCCCTGATGCCCATGTAACTCTCCAGCAGATCATCCACTTTGGCCACCGCTCGCTCCTCAAACGCCGACGGCTGTTTGGGGGGGCCCGCTCAGTTTTGGGGTCCTCCGGGTCATTTTTGGGGTCCCCCGGGTCAGTTTTGGGGTCCCCCGGGTCAGTTTTGGGGGTCCCCCGGGTCAGTTTTGGGGTCCCAAGGGAGTTTTGGAGGTTCCTGGAGGAGTTTTGGGGTCCCCCGGGTCAGTTTTGGGGTCCCGGGGGGAGTTTTGGGGTCCTCAGGGGATTTTTGGGGGTTTTGGTCAGTTTTGGGGTCCCCCAGGTCAGTTTTGGGGTCCCCCGGGTCAGTTTTGGGGTTCCAAGGGGGTCCCCCGGTGAGTATTGGGGTGATTTTGGGGAGTTTTGGGTGTTCCGGGTCAGTTTTGGGGTCCCAGGGGGAATTTTGGGGGTCTCAGAGGAGTTTTCGGTTACCCGGGTCAGTTTTGGGGTCCCCTGGGTCATTTTTGGGGTTCCAAGAGCGTCCCCCGGTCAGTTTTGGGGTTCCAAGGGAGTTTTAGGGGTTCCTGGAGAGTTTTGGGGATCCCAGGTCAGTTTTGGGGTCCAGGTCAGTTTTGGGGTCCCCCGGGTCATTTTTGGGGTTCCAGGAGGGTCCCCCGGTCAGTTTTGGGGTGATTTTGGGGAGTTTTGGGTGTCCCGGGTCAGTTTTGAGGTCCCCAGGGGAATTTTGGGGTCCTCAGGGGATTTTTGGGGGTTCCAGACAGTTTGGGGGTCCCCCGGTCAGTTTTGGGGGTCCCAAAGGAGTTTTGGGGGTTCCTGGGGGAGTTTTTGGGGTCCCAGGTCAGTTTTGGGGTCACTCGGGTCAGTTTTAGGGTTCTGGAGGGTCCCCTGCTCATTTTTGGCGTGTTCCTGTCCCTTTCGGGGTGTCCCGGTCAGTTTTGGGGTCCCCGGGGTATCCCCGCGATCCTTTCCAGGCTGTCCCGGTCAGTTTTGGGGTCCCCCCGATTTTGGGGTGTCCCTGTCCATTTTTGGGGTCCCCCCCATTTTCGGGATGTCCCCGCTCATTCCCGGGATCCCCGCTCATTTTTGGGGTGTCCCTGTCCATTTTCGGGGTGTCCCTGTCCATTTTTGGGGTGTCCCTGTCCATTTTTGCGGTGTCCCTGTCCATTTTCGGGGTGTCCCTGTCCATTTTTGGGGGGTCCCTGTCCA
>NW_026626208.1:0-1755 GCF_030028575.1 Malurus melanocephalus
TTGTGTTGTTTTTAAATACACCTTTTTTTAAGTAATATTTTATCTCTATTCTGTCTCCTAACACTCCAATAAATTCTGAGCAAATTTTTTCACTGAAATTGAAACTGTCTTAAGTTGTTTTGTGGCTTGTTTTGTTTGCTATTTGTTTATTTAGAGGGTAGGAGGGCTCAGTTCTGTGCCCCTTTGCAGTGATTTGCTTAACCTTGGTCCTGGAACATTTTTTGTTATCGTCACAGAAGTTTTATAGGAATGTAGACCACGTGGAAGTTTGGATGAGGAAAATATTTGCATGGAAAGTGTAACTGTGGGAGTTGTGAGCTGCCTTGTCAGTCTTTAAAAACAGGCAAGATTGGATCCAAAGTCTGTTTAGAACCTGAGACCCTAAACGTAATAATTGTAAAGATTGACTTAAAAGAGAAGTTCAAATACTCTTGGAGGCTGAGAGTGGGATGTGTGTCCCATCACAGATCTCTTCCATCACCACCAGTCTGGGAATGTCTGCAGCTAAGGTTCAGGATGGGGAAAATACGAGGAATTGCTGATCTAAAAGTGCCCTGCAAATCCTGGGATATATCCTTAAGAGTGCACCATCCTCTTCCTCACAGCATGTTGCCATCTGCGTGGTTTTCTGACAACTCTTTTCAAACCTTCAGCAGAAACAAAAATGCCTAATGCTGAGATCAGAGATTTAGTTATTACTTTACAGTATCTGTAATTACTAAAGCCTTTTTCAGCATTCAGTGGTGTATTATTTGAGGTATTGATGTGAAACTAAGGCAGGAAAATTTAAAAAGGCACCCTACTTTAACTACATTCTTTAAATCCAGCCTCCTTTCACTTCTTTGGAGACTTGCAAAATGAACCATCAATCTCAAATTATCACCTCTTTTTCTCAACTGGTTTTATGTTATCGAGTATCTGAAAAGCACAGCCACCATAGGTGTTTCTGTGAACATCTCAGCCTAATTTTTTTCTCGGCTTCTGCAATTAATTTAGCAGACACACCTTGTTACTCAGGTTAGGACCAGAACAATACTCAGTGTATGAGAAGGGAGAGTTGTTCCTAAACTCTCCTCCAAACAGAGGAGATGCTGAGGTGCAATGAAGCTGGCCTGGAGTGCAAACCCTGAATCCACCAATCCAAAATCTGGTAGGTTTTTGTCTGGTATTCACAGCAGTGTGTGTATTTCGTGGCAAAAACTGTGTTTTGGGCTACTTTCCAAACACAGAAATAATGTCTGTTAGTGAATTTTGAAGGAATCACAAAAGTTTCATAACCTAAACCCCCCTGGAATGGTTTGACACCCAGGTGTGAAAAATTGCTGGAAGCAACCCACAGGTTATAACCATTTGCAGTGTCCAGTGCGGTCTGCAAATGGGAACTCAACTTCTCTGTTTATAAAATTAGACAAATAGTAAAGTATTTGGGTCTTATGAATCCCAGGAAATTAATTAATGACAGTAAAATCCCCAAAGAAATGAAAACTTGTCACCGAAACTGTCAAGTTTTATTCCACTTAAGCATTTGAGTGGGAGATGTAGGCCATGAGGCACAAAAGATAACAGATTAACAAGGGGGTTCACCTGAAGTCTGGTAAAAATTTGAGGAAAATGTTCTGTCTCTCATTCACTCAGTGAGCAGGGGGAGAATGGACCACTGGGCAGAAATTCTGCATCATTAAACTCTTAAATCTCTGAATTTTGGTTGAGCTCTGAACTAAAGGCCCTTACCCCCCTCATTGTTTCAAAATTCAG
>NW_026626208.1:2960-5504 GCF_030028575.1 Malurus melanocephalus
AAAACTCCCTGTGTGGGCTCGCTGGAGTCTTCCATGTGCGAAGGCAGAGAAAACAAGGGTGAGAAGAGCAAAATCCTTTCCTTTCTGATAACAAAAACGAGTTCTATACTCCTTTTCCTTCCCCTCCCTTCCAGATCACAGAGACAGCCCAGCTGTGAGTGGGGAGGGCTGCCCTGGCTATCAGCATGGCACAAGGTGTAATTAGTCCTCATTACTGTATGAAAAATGACACAAGCAGGCAAAGCCCTGTAGGGAAAAGGTGAGCCCTGGAAGTGTTTAAATCACCATTTCTCATGAAGGAAATGGATGCAGAGCAGGATTGGCACAGAGAAGTTCTTGACATAATGGCTTTGAAGTGATGCAGTGCCATCATCTCTCTGCTCCAGCCAGAGCACCTAAACCCTGTCAAATTCATCAAATTTCACTGCAAAATTCATGTTAGTATGTCTGACAATGCACTCCTTTGGCCATTAAAACAGAATAAAATCCCTAAAACTGGTGTGAGAACAGTGCCTGGTTTTGAGCAAGGTGGTCTCTGGTATCACCCTCCTGTGCCCTTCTTACACAACATGAACTTTTACCCCTTGGCACTTATTTACTGCTTTTGTTAATGTTTGCAAAAAATTTCTCTATGGACAAAAAATGTTCAAACAAGGAATACAAAAGCCAGCTTGGAACAGAAGAGCCATGCATGGCAATAAATGGCAGATACTTTTTTTAACCCAGTACTTGATTAATCAGTTTTATTTCTTTTCTCATTATGCAGAATTGGAATAGCATTCCATGCCAAAGCATAAATCAGTCAGTTACCATATTTTGTGTGACAGAAAGATAAATTTTCTTTTTTGAAGAAAAGCAGATATTGATGCAGCATATATTTCTACAGACTGTGCAGCATTGATTAGCAGATTTCTGTCCAAATGAAAGTAACTTGTAATATCTTGATAAATTAATTTTCCTTGGACTCATTCACATGAGACTGTATTTGTATCGTTGGTATTTTTGTTTTCATTTCTGGCCGAGTTTCATGGCTTGGCTACTCAGGGAGTGCACTCTGAAAAAAGATACTTTGAAATGAAGACAAATTCAGTTGAACAGAGTTGTTTAAGGCTGAGACCAAAAATTACCACAAATCTTTATTAAATATCACTTACTTCAAATTGGTATAACTTTGTGTTCTCAGCCTTGTAAGCTGAATAAGGGATTTGTCCTAGAAATCTTGTTCCTTTTCAGAGCTACATGGTCACAACTTATCCTTCTGAAAGCTGCTGTAATCAAGGATTTAAACTGAAACTCTGCCTCTGAGGAGCCCCTANAACATTCTGGTTAGAGAACATTGTTTGAAAACTTTTTTGACTCTGTGCTTTGTTTGTCTTGTTTTATTTTCTCTTTCCTCCTAAACATGGAATATATCTCACATATCTGGAGCTCCTGTGAGGATAAAAAACTGGAACTGCTGCTATTATTTCCTCTCTCTATCTCTCTCTTGCATATCTTTAGCCTGTGTGATTAGATTCAGTCTTTCTGTGACAGGCTTTTTCTGAATTTTATGGAAAACGCTTCCCAAATTATTTGGAGAGCCCTGTATTACATTTTTATTTGCTTCCTTAACTTTTTGATAACACTATGTGCTCTATGTGTGTATCTACACATAGAGCAAAGGTCAGTGACAAACACAGCTCTTTACACTATTCCCTTGGCAAAACTTCCGGAAAAAAAAAACTTTTTTAAAAAATACTTTAAAAACTAACCACAAAATATTTGCCTTCTGGGGCTCAAAAGAAGGCAATCCTGATAGTGGAAAAGATTTCCCATACACACTCACTGCTCTGCATATTTCAAGGTGTAAACTTCCATTTCAAGGTGTAAACTCCTTTGGGAAAGGGTTTGCTGTAAAAAAACCTGGCAGTGCTCATTTGGACACGGATGGGCAGGATCTGCAGCTTTCAGACACAAACTAAATGTGGAAAATAAAACCAGTGAGAGATTGCAACAGTCTGGTGGTTGTAGAATTTCACAGAAACAGGTGGAAAAGTTTTCCTGAAAGTGTTCTGGATGTGTGTAACTGTACATAATGAATAAGCAGAGATTTTCACATGGGGCTCCGAAAAAGCTGCTTCTTTCTCAGTGCTGCCAACTCCCTCTGTGCTGCTTTTCCCTCCCAAGGTGTCATTTATGGTACAGCAAATAACCACTGTAATACATCAGAGGCTTTGGAGGACTTTTTTTCCCCTGCTTTTGCGTTTTGTTATTTTTTGTTGTTGTTTTGTTTAGTTTTCTCCTGTTTTGGTTTTGGTTTTGGTTTTGTTTGTTTTGTTTCTCTTTGTCTTGTTTAGTTTGCTTGTGGGCATTTTCCTTGGTTGGTCAGGGATTTTTTTTTCTTTTTTCCCTTTCCTTCTTTCCCTGTAACATCTGTAGGAACTTATTTCAGTGCTCTGTGCACCAGCTTGCTATTAATTTCTGGCTTTTGGTCTTGCACTTCTCTTTCACTTTTTTTTTTTTTTTTTTTTTTTTTTTTTTTTTTTTTTTTTTTTTTTTTTTTTT
>NW_026626208.1:6593-7970 GCF_030028575.1 Malurus melanocephalus
TTTTAAATTGGTGTAGAGATTCAGCCTAAATTTCTCTCTGAGATTCTGGAAGCTCGGGGACAAAGCTGTGCCCCGTGGAAGGGCAGATATACGATGCTTAAATGAGGCACAAAGTAAAAGTTGACACTTGCCCATCCTCTGTGTACCAAGGACATGAATTGTGTCTGCTGAGGGAGTCATCACAGGGGGTTTTCAGACATTTATAGGTTCCAGCCATGAATTACCACTCAGAATTTCCATAGGTTTCTCAGCTAAACATATTCCATATTCTTTCCTGGCCTGCTGAGCTTTAAACACATTTTTCAAGGGCAGGGGAAATGTTGATGTGGTCCCACGTCTTATCCCTCCGAGGAGGAACCTGCTGCCTCCCCGCCCCTGTCCAGGAGGGAGAGTTTGGGACCTTGGCAGACCCTCAGGTGTCCCAGCTCCCACCCACCCAGCGCTGATCATGCACCACGATGGAGATGTTTGGAGGCCAGCCTCGATCTTTCCTGGGCATTGCATAAACAATTGGAAAAATCACCCATTTTGGGCTCAAATTCCTGCATTTCACATCCGTCACCACTGCCCAATAACCTGGTCACACATTTGAGACTTTGCCATTGGGGGAAAATTGCCTCAGTGTAATTTCTGTCATAAAAGGCAGAGCGTTACTTTCATGCCAGAAAAGAGGGGCAATAATTTAATGTTTTATTTTTCATCAGTAATTTCACAACCCCGGTTTTCATGGCGTCTCTCTGCTGGAGTCACCCCACGTTTTGTGCTGAAAACGGTGGTTTTGTGAGTGGTTTATCTTTACACAATTTGTTGGTTGTTAATAATCATCATGTTAGGAGAAAATGAAGGTTTTCCTGTATCTGTAGGTTCAGGAATCAAGAGAGATGACAATGACACCAACAATAATAGGAAATGCAGCTGTTTGGAATTTATGGCACCCTTTCCACATGTCGGGCTGCCTATAAATATCCACTTGTGTTGTTGGAGGTCTCGTATTTTATATTTTTTGGAGAGAAAAAAAATGAAGCCATCACCTGGTGTGGCTTAACAGCCATCCAACAGAAGGGGCTGCACCTGCAAGGATAGGGAAATTCAGGATAATACAGCCAAGGAGATGTGCTCCATCTCTAAATCCAAAACATTCACACACACTGCAGGCACCAGGCACAAATGGGAAAACTTTAAGAAAGAAGCATCTGGTGGGAAAGGAAAGGTCATGTTCCAAGCTTTGCATGAATTATTTCCCACATTTTGAATTAAATGCCATTCACCTGATTGTGTTTTTATGAAAATATTTCTATTTTGCTATAGGTTTTTTTCCCCTGTAATTGAGCAGAAAAGGTTATCTATGTGCTCTGTTTTATTTCTGGAAGACTAAAA
>NW_026626209.1:0-1046 GCF_030028575.1 Malurus melanocephalus
CCTAACCCATTTTTTTTTTAAATTTTCTCCCCCAGCCTGGCATGGTGAGGTGATGCCGCACTCGCCGCCTCCAGCGAGGAGGAGGAGGGGGGTCTCCAGGGCCAATTTTGGGGGAAATTCTGGGGATTTTGGGCATTTTGAGTGGATTTGAGTGGATTTTGGGTGATTTCAGTGGATTTTGGGAGAATTTCAGTGGATTTGATTGGATTTTGGACGATTTTGAGTGGATTTTGATGGGATTTTGGGCGATTTTGATGGGATTTTTTTCCACTTTCAGCGATTTCTGTTTCGCCGTGGGTTTTGAGCTGATTTTGGTGGATTTTGGGGTGGTTTTGGACGATTTTGAGTGGATTTTGAAGGATTTTGATGGGAATTTTTGTGATTTCGGTTCCGTCCTGAATTTTGGATTGATTTTGGGGGAATTTCAGTGGATTTTGGGCATTTTGAGTGGATTTGATTGGATTTTGGGCATTTTGAGTGGATTTTGGACGATTTTGAGTGGATTTTGAGGGATTTTGATGGGAATTTTTGCGATTTCAGGTTCGCCATGAATTCTGGCTTGATTTTGGGTTGATTTCATTGCATTTTGAGTGGATTTTGGGGGATTTTTGGCGATTTTGACGGGATTTTTTCTCACTTTCGGGAATTTCAGGTTCACCATGAATTGTGGGTTGATTTTGGGGTGATTTTGAGGGATTTTGATGGGATTTTGGGCGATTTTGACTGGATTTTTTTTGGATTTTGGGAATTTTCAGCGATTTTGGGTTTGCCATGAATTCTGGATTGATTTTGGGTGGATTTCATTGCATTTTGAGTGGATTTTGATGGGATTTTGGACGCTTTTGACGGGATTTTTTTTCACTTTCAGCGATTTCAGGTTCACCATGGGTTTTGGGTTGAATTTAGGCGATTTTGGGTCACCTAACCCATTTTTTTTTCATTTTTCTCCCACAGCCTGGCATGGTGAGGCGATGCCGCGCTCGCCGGCCTCCAGCGAGGAGGAGGAGGGCGGTCGGGGCTCCGAGTACCCCGAGGGCGATTCCGAC
>NW_026626209.1:4895-6144 GCF_030028575.1 Malurus melanocephalus
AGGAAAAAATGGCGGATTTGGGGTTAATTTTCGGTTAAAAATGGCGGATTTCGGGTAGAAGTGGGGGGAAAGGGGCGTGGTCACAGTGGGTGTGGTCAGGGAAGGGCGTGGCCTGAGGTTGGAGTGAGAAAAATAGAAAAACATTGGGTGCAAATGGGTTAAAAATGGCAGATTTTAGGGTTACATTTGGATAAAATGTGAGTAAAAATGGCAGATTTAGGGTAGAAATGATAAAAAGGGGCGTGGTCACAGTGGGTGTGGTCTGGGAGGGGCGTGGCTTGAGTTTGGGGCATGGTTGATGGAAAAAAATTGGGTAAAAATGGGTTAAAAGTGGTGGATTTGGGAGCTAGAGTGGGTAAAAGGGGCGTGGTCACAGTGGGTGTGGTCAGAGAGGGGCGGGGCTTGAGGTTGGAGTGGGATTGGTGGAAAAAAATTGGGTAAAAATGGATAAAAATGGACCAAAAAATGGAAGATTTGGGGTAGGAATGATAAAAAGGGGCGTGGTCACAGTGGATGTGGTCGAGGAGGGGCGGGGCTTGAGTTTGGAGTGAAAAAAAATAGAAAAAATTGGGTCAAAATGGGTTAAAAGTGGTGGATTTGGGGGCTGGAGCGGGAAAAAGGGGCGTGGTCACAGTGGGTGTGGTCAGGGAAGGGCGTGGCTTGAGGTTGGAGTGGGGTTAGTGGAAAAAAAATTGAAAAAAATGGATAAAAAGTGGTGGATTTGTGGGTAAAATCGGGTAAAATGTGGTTAAAAATGGCGGATTTGGGGTAGAAGTGTGGCAAAGGGGCGTGGTCACAGTGGGTGTGGTTAGGGAGGGGCGTGGCTTGAGTTTGGAGCGTGGCTGATGGAAAAAAAATTGGGTAAAAATGGGTTAAAAGTGGTGGATTTTGGGGTTGGAGTGGGAAAAAGGGGCGTGGTCAGAGTGGGTGTGGTCAGGGAGGGGCGGGGCTTTGATTTTGGGTGGGTGTGGCCAAAAATTGGGTGGAAATGGTGGATTTTGGAGATTATTTTGGGTTTAAAATGGCGGATTTGGGATTTGGAGGGGCGTGGTCACAGTGGGTGTGGTCAGGGAGGGGCGTGGCTTGAATTTAGGGGTGGAGTCAGTTGAAAAATTTGCATAAAGATGATGCATTCGGGGTTGGAACAACAAGGGGGCGTGGCCAGAAAAGTGGGAGGGGCTTGAGCAGTGGGCGTGGCTTAGGGGCGGGGTTAAACTGGCATATTTAGAGAGGGCGTGGTCAGGGAGTG
>NW_026626209.1:7534-8813 GCF_030028575.1 Malurus melanocephalus
CATGCCCATTGGACACGCCCACAAGACATGGACACGCCCACAAAATTCCGGACACTCCCCACCCCCCAAATTCTGGACACACCCACAAATGCAGACTCCCCACCCCCCAAATTCTGGACACACCCACAAATGCAGAACAAATTGCTCCAGGGCTGGACACGCCCCTTGGCCCCTTGGACACGCCCCCCGAGCCCTGGACACGCCCACATGTCCATTGGACACGCCCCCCGAGCCCTGGACACGCCCACATGTCCATTGGACATGCCCACAAGCCATGGACACGCCCACAAACCGTGATATGCCGAGACATGGACACGCCCCCTGGACCCCAGGCCACGCCCCCCGAGCCCAGGACACGCCCACATGCCCAGTGGACACACCCACAATCCATGGACACGCCCACAATCCATGGACACGCCCACAAACCATTATATGCCCTGAGACATGGACACGCCCCCTGGTTCCAGGCCACGCCCCCCCAGTCCTGGACACGCCCCCAGCCCTGACCACTCTCCCATCTCCATTGGACACGCCCCCATGGCCCCTGGACACGCCCCCAAGCCATGGACACGCCCACAAACCTTGACATGCCCTGATACATGGACACACCCCCTGACCCCCAGGCCACGCCCCCCGAGCCCTGGACACGCCCATAAATACTGGACACGCCCCCATTTTAATTGAACACGCCCACAAACCTTGGACACGCCCACAAACCTTGGACACGCCCCCTAGATCCAAGACACGCCCCCAAAAATTGTCCCAATGTCACCCCATTGTCACCCAATGTCACCCCAATGTCACCCGATCACTGTCCCAGTGTCCCCAGATCACTGTCCCAATGTCACCCGTTGTCACCCGCTGTCCCCCAATGTCACCCCAATGTCACCCAATGTCACCCGATCACTGTCCCAGTGTCCCCAGATCACTGTCTCAATGTCACCCAATGTCACCCAATGTCACCCCAATGTCACCCAATGTCACCCAATGTCCCTCAATGTCACCCATTGTCATCCAATGTCACCCCAATGTCACCCCAATGTCACCCAATGTCACCCGCTGTCACCCCAATGTCACCCAATGTCACCCCAATGTCACCCCAATGTCACCCCAATGTCACCCCAGTGTCACCCCAGTGTCACCCCAATGTCACCCCAATGTCACCCAATGTCACCCCAATGTCACTGTCCTGGTGTCGCCCCAATGTCACCCAATGTCACCCCAATGTCACCCCAATGTCACCCAATGTCACCCAATGTCACCCAATGTCACCCCAATG
>NW_026626210.1:0-1678 GCF_030028575.1 Malurus melanocephalus
CCTAACCCTAACCCTAACGGTACCATAACCCCTAACACTTACTCTAACACTAACCCTAACCCCTAACCCTAACCCTAACCCTAAGCCTTATCCTAAGCCTAACCCTAAGCCCTAACCCTAACCCGAAGCCCTAACCCTAACCCTAACCCTAACCCTTACCATAAACCCTAACCCTAACCCTAACCCCTAACCCTTACCTTAACCCTAACCTTAAACCTAACCCTTACCATAACCCTAATGCCTAACCCTAACCCCCAACCCTTACCCCGAACCCTAACCCTAACCCCTAACCCTTACCTTAACCTTATCCCTAACCCTAACCCCTTACCCTTCCCCAAACCCTAACCCTAACCCAAACCCTAACTCGAACCCTAACCCTAACCCTAACCCCTAAACCTAACCCTAAACCTAAACCTAAACCTAAACCTAATCCTAACCCTTACCCTAACCCTAACTCTAACCCCTAACCCTTACCTTAACCCTAACCCGAAGCCTAACCGTAAGCCTTACCCTTATTGTAACCCGAACCCTAACCCTAACCCTAACCCTAACCCTAAGCCTAACCCTAACCCTAACCCTAACCCTAACCCTAACACTAAGCCAAACCCCTAACTCCTAACACTAAACCTAACTCTAACCCTTACCCTAACCCTAACCCCTAACACTTCCCTTAACCCTAACCCTAAGCCTAACTCTTACCATAACCCTAATGCCTAACCCTAACCTCTAACCCTTACCCTAACCCCTAACCCAAACCCTAACCCTAACCCTAACTCTAACCCCAAACACCAAACCCGAACCCTAACCCTTACCCTAACCCTAACCCTAACCCTAACCCTAACCCCTAACTCTTGCCTTAACCCTAACCCTAAGCCTAACCCTTACCATAACCCTAATGCCTAACCCTAACCCTTAACCCTTACCCTAACACTAACCCCTAACCCTTACCCTAACCCTTACCCTAGCCCTAACCCTAGCCCTTACTCAAACCCTAACCCTAACCCTAACCCTAGCTCCTAACCCCTAACCCCTACCCTAACCCTAACCCTAAAACTTAATCCCTAACCCTAACCCCTAACCCTTATCCTAACCCAAACCCTAACCCTAACCCTAACCCTAACCCTAACCCTAACCCTGTCCCTAACCCAAAGCCCTAACCCTTATCCTAACCCAAACCCAAAACCTAACCCTAACCCTAACCCCTAACACTTACTCTAACACTAACCCGAACCCCTAACCCTAACCCTAAGCCTTATCCTAAGCCTAACCCTAAGCCCTAACCCTAACCCGAAGCCCTAACCCTAACCCTTATCCTAACCCTTACCCTAAACCCTAACCCTAAGCCTAACCCCGAACCCTTACCTTAACCCTAACCCTAACCCTGATCCTTCCCCTAACTCCTAACCCTTACACTAACCCCAACCTAACTCTAACCCTTACACTAACCCCAACCCTAACCCTAACCCTTACACTAACCCTAACCCTAACCCTAACCCTAACCCCTAACCCTTACCCTAACACTAACCCTAACCGTAACCCTAACCCCTAAACCTAATCCTAAACCTAAACCCAAACCTAAACCTAATCCTAACCCTTACACTAACCCTAACACGAACACCTAACCCTAAGCCTAACTCTTACCGTAACACTAATGCCTAACCCTAACCCTAACCCTAAC
>NW_026626210.1:2459-4604 GCF_030028575.1 Malurus melanocephalus
CCCTAACCCTAACCCGAAGCCCTAACCCTAACCCTAACCTCTAACCCTTACCCTAACCCCTAACCCTAACCCTAACCCTAACCCTAACCCAAAGCCTAACTCTTACCATAACCCTAATGCCGAACCCTAACCTCTAACCCTTGCCCTAACCCCTAACCCTAACCCTAACCCTAACCCTAACCCTAACCCTAACCCTAACCCTTACCCTAAGCCCTAACCCTAACCCTAACCCTAACCCTAAACGCAAACACCTAACCCGAACCCTAACCCTTACCCTAACCCTAACCGTAAACCTAACCCTAACCCTTACCCTAACGCTAACCCTAACCCCTAACCCTTGCCTTAACCCTAACCCTAAGCCTAACCCTTACCATAACCCTAATGCCAAACCCTAACCCTAACCCTAACCCTTACCCTAACCCTAACCCTAGCCCTTACCGTAACCCTAACCCTAACCCTAACCCCTACCCTAACCCTAACCCTAAAACCTAATAACTAACCCTAACCCCTAACCCTTATCCTAACCCTAACCCTAAACCTAACGGTACCCTAAGCCCTAACACTTACTCTAACACTAACCCTAACCCCTAACCCCAACCCTAAGCCTTATCCTAAGCCTAACCCTAAGCCCTAACCCTAACCCTAACCCTTACCCTAAACCCTAACCCTAACCCTAACCCCTAACCCTTACCTTAACCCTAACCCTAACCCTAACCTTAACCGTTCCCCTAACTCCTAACCCTTACACTAACCCCAACCCGAACCCTAACTCTTACCCTCACCCTAACCCTAACCCTAACCCCTAACCCTAAACCTAACCCTAACCCTTAACGTAACCCTTACCCTAACCCTAACCCTAACACCTAACCCTTACCCTAACCCGAACCCTAACCCTAACCCCTAAACCTAACCCTAAACCTAAACCTAAACCTAAACCTAATCCTAACCCTTACCCTAACCCTAACCCTAACCCCTAACCCTTACCTTAACCCTAACCCTAAGCCTAACCCTTACCATAACCCTAATGCCTAACCCTAACCCCCAACCCTTACCCTTAACCCTAACCCTAACCCCTAACCCTTACCTTAACCTTAACCCTAAACCTAACCCCTTACCCTTCCCCTAACCCTAACCCGAACCCTAAGCCTAAGCCTAAGCCTAACCCTAACCCTAACCCTAACCCTAACCCTAACCCTAAGCCTAACCATAACTCTAACTCTAACCCTAACCCTAACCCCTAAACCTTACCCTAAACCTAAACCTAAACCTAATCCTAACCCTTACCCTAACCCTAACGCCTAACCCTTACCTTAACCCTAACCCTAAGCCTAACCCTAACCCTAGCCCTTACCCTAACCCTAACCCTAACCCCTAACCCTAGCCCTTACCCTAACCCTAAGCCTAACCCTAACCCTAGCCCTTACCCTAACCCTAATGCCTAACCCTAACCCCTAACCCTTACCCTAACCCTAACCCTAACCCTAACCCTGCAGTGACCCCTGTGGGACACCCCTGGGGAGGGGATGTGGGAGGACAGGAGGGGTGACAGAGGTGATCCCCAGGTGACCTGGGTGACACTCAGGTGACAGAGGTGGCACTCACATGCG
Source organism: Malurus melanocephalus (assembly GCF_030028575.1). NCBI lineage: Eukaryota > Metazoa > Chordata > Aves > Passeriformes > Maluridae > Malurus > Malurus melanocephalus. Next base: position 4,067 of record NW_026626210.1, read on the forward strand.
CGCTCGCGGGCGCTCTTGGTGCTGTACACGGAGCTCGGGTTCAGATGGTTCAGCTGCGGCTCCAGGAAGGCCACGGGCATCGCTGCGGCCAGGCGGGCCAGACACTCACCCAGGGCCGGCCGCTGCCTGTGGGGACATTGGGGACATTGGGGACATTGGGGACACCCCATCGCTGCGGCCAGGCGGGCCAGGCACTCACCCAGGGCTGGCCGCTGCCTGCGGGGACATTGGGGACACTGGGGACAGCGGGGACAGCAGGGACACCCCATGGATCCCCGTAACACCCCCTGGATCCCCGTGTCCCCCCCATTTTGGGGTCCCTCCTGGGTTTTGGGGTCCCCACCTGTCCACCAGGGGCCCGCGGGCGGTGCCCAGGCTGTAGATGCTGCACAGGATGCGGTAACAGGACACCTGGACATCGTCCACTGCGGGGACAGCGGGGTCACCAGGACACCACGGGGCACCACAGTGTCCCCACAGTGTCCCCACAATGTCCCCGCATCCCCACACCCCCAGAGTGTCCCCACGTCCCTGTCCC
>NW_026626210.1:5691-7789 GCF_030028575.1 Malurus melanocephalus
AGAGAGCCCCAAAAACCCACAGGGACACCAATATCCCATTGAGACCCCATTTCAGGGTCCCTCTCCCCGTTTTGGGGTTCCCCCACCTTGGCGAAGAATTTGATCTCCTGCTCGTGGGGCGATTTCTCCACGCGGCCACTGCTGACCACGGCCTCTGCGGGACAGCGGGGTTGGGGTCAGGGGTCAGGGGTCAGGGGTCAGGGGTCAGGGGCCCGGGATTTGGGGTGTCTGAAGGAGTTCAGGGTGTCCCCACAGGGATTTAGGATGTCCCCTGGGATTTGGGGTCCCCCTGGGTCTGGGGTCTCAGCCAGGTGGGCGATGAACTCCTGGGCGATGTCCATCCAGGGATTTGGGATTTCTCGGGGTCTGGGGGATTTCTCAGGGTCTGGGGGATTTCTCAGGGTCTGGGGGTTTCTCGGGGTTTTGGGGATTTCTCAGGGATTTGGGGATTTCTCAGGGTCTGGGGTCTCAGCCAGGTGGGCGATGAACTCCTGAGCGATGTTCCCCCAGGGATTTGGGATTTCTCAGGGTTTTGGGGATTTCTCGGGGTTTTGGGGATTCTCGGGGTTTTGGGGATTTCTCAGGGTCTGGGGGATTTCTCAGGGTCTGGGGGATTTCTCAGGGGTTTGGGAATTTCTCAGGGTTTTGGGGATTTCTCAGGGTTTTGGGGATTTCTCAGGGTTTTGGGGATTTCTCGGGGTTTTGGGGATTTCTCAGGGTCTGGGGGATTTCTCAGGGGTTTGGGGGATATCTCAGAGTTTTGGGGATTTCTCAGGGTCTGGGGTCTCACCCAGGTGGGCGATGAACTCCTGAGCGATGTTCCCCCAGGGATTTGGGATTTCTCAGGGGTTTGGGGATATCTCAGGGTTTTGGGGATTTCTCGGGGTTTTGGGGATTTCTCAGGGGTTTTGGGGATTTCTCAGGGTTTTGGGGATTTCTCAGGGTCTGGGGGATTTCTCAGGGGTTTGGGGATTTCTCAGGGTTTTGGGGATTTCTCAGGGTCTGGGGGATTTCTCAGGGATTTGGGGATATCTCAGGGATTTGGGATTTCTCGGGGTTTTGGGGATTTCTCAGGGTCTGGGGGATTTCTCAGGGATTTGGGATTTCTCAGGGTTTTGGGGATTTCTCAGGGGTTTAAGGATTTCTCGGGGTTTTGGGGATTTCTCAGGGGTTTGGGGGTTTTCAGGGTCTGGGGTCTCACCCAGGTGGGCGATGAACTCCTGGGCGATGTTCCCCCAGGGATTTGGGATTTCTCGGGGTTTTGGGGATTTCTCAGGGTTTGGGGGATTTCTCGGGGTCTGGGGGATTTCTCAGGGTTTTGGGAATTTCTCAGGGTTTTGGGGATTTCTCAGGGTTTTGGGGATATCTCAGGGATTTGGGATTTCTCAGGGTTTTGGGGATTTCTCAGGGGTTTGGGGATTTCTCAGGGGTTTGGGGATTTCTCAGGGATTTGGGATTTCTCAGGGTCTGGGGTCTCACCCAGGTGGGCGATGAACTCCTGGGTGATGTTTCCCCAGGGGTTTTGGGGATTTCTCAGGGGTTTGGGGGATATCTCAGGGGTTTGGGGGATATCTCAGAGTTTTGGGGATTTCTCGGGGTCTGGGGTCTCACCCAGGTGGGCGATGAACTCCTGGGCGATGTCCATCCAGCGCAGCAGCTGCTGCAGGAAACCGAAGGCGAAACGCTTCTCGATGGACGACGTGTCCAGCTCCATGTCCTTCAGCCCCCTGTGCCGGGGGGACCCCAAAACTCAGCACCCCCGCCCCAAATCCACCCTGCTCCCCCAAACCCACCCCAAATCCACCTCTGATCCCCAAAACTCAGTGCCCCAGCCTTAAATCCCCCCCCAAAACTCAGCACCCCTGCCCTAAATCCACCCTGCTCCCCTAAACCCGCCCCAAATCCCTGAGACCCTGGCAGGGATTTTGGGATCCCCCTGGGGTTATTTTGGGATCCCCCGGGGTTATTTTAGGATGCCCAGGGGTTTATTTCAGGGTTCCAGGGGTTTGTTTTGGGGTCCAGGGGTTTGTTTTGGGGTTCCCCGGGATGTTTTGGGGTCCCAGGGTTATTTCAGGGTCCCAGGGGTTTGTTTTGGGGT
>NW_026626211.1:0-1591 GCF_030028575.1 Malurus melanocephalus
TGAGAAATTCCCTGAAAATTCCCCAAATTCCCCTCCAATTCCCTTTAAAATCTTCAAAATCCAAAAAAATACACAAACATTTCCCTACAAAACCTTAAAAATTCAACAAAATTCCCAAAAATTCCACCACAATCCCTCAAAAATTCCCCAAAATTTCCCAAAATTCCAAAAAAATTCCCCCCAAAAATCTCAAAATTTTCCAAAATTCCAAAAAAAATTCCCCCAAATCCCCCCAAATATCCCAAAAATCCCGCAGAAATTTCCCAAGAATCCCTCAAAAATTCCCAAAAAATCTCCAAAAATTTCCAAAATTCCAAAAAAAAATCCCCAAAACTTCTCCAAACGTAAAAAAAAATCTCAAAATTCCCCCAAAATCCCCAAATCTCCAAATTTCCCCAAAAATTCTCAAAAAATTCCCCCAGAATTCCAAAAAAATCCCCAAAAAATTCCAAAAAAACCCCGAAAATTTTCCCAAAATTCTTCAAAATCCCCAAGTCTCCAAGTTTCCCCAAGAATTCTCAAAAAATTCCAAAAAAATCCCCCAAAAATTCCAAAAAAATTCCAAAAGTTTTCCCCAAATTCCCAAAATTCTTCAAAAATATCCCAAATTCCCAAATTTCCCCAAAAATTCCCAAAAAGTTTCCCCAGAACTCCAAAAAAATCCCCCAAAAATTCCAAAAAAATCCCAAAAAATTCAAAAAAATCCCCAAAATTTTCCCGAAAATTTCCCCAAAATTCCCAAATTCCCAAAATTTCCCATAATTCCCAAATTCCCGCTCACCCTGACGAGCTCCACCAGGCGCCGCCCATCTTCCAGCAACTTCCGCTGCCGCAAAGCATCACGGGAGGGGGCGGGGCCAKCACCGGAAGTCTCCTTCTCCACACMGGAAGTGGCCACCTCCGAACCGGAAGTGGTTTTATCGCGACCGGAAATTGTTTTGGCAGGGCCGGAAGTGGTCAAAACGGCACCAAAAGAGGTTAAACCGGCACCGGAAGTGGTGGAAGCAACACCGGAAGTGGTCAAGCCGGCACCGGAAGTGGTTAGACCGACACCGGAAGTGACCAAAACGTCACCGGAAGTGGCAGATCCGGCACCGGAAGTGGTAGAACCCGACCCGGAAGTGACRCCAAAACTGGGAATGCAGCCGGTGACGTCATCGGGCGCCGCCCCGCAGACGTCACAGGAGGGGGCGTGGCCTGGGTTGAGGAAGGTGCAGCGGGGGCAGGGCCACTCCCCCCTGGGGGCGGGGTCAGCCTGGAGCCCCAAAAAACGGGAATTACAAACCCCAAAATTCCGTCTTTTCACCCCAAATTCCCAATTTTCCCCCCCAAAAAATTCAAATTTCCCCTGAAAATTCCCAATTTTCCCCCAAAATTCACATTTTTCTCCAAAATTTTCCATTTTTTCACCCAAAATTCCCAATTTTTCCCCCAAAATTCCAAATTTCCCTTGAAAATTCCCAATTTTCTCCCCAAATTCATTTTTTTTTACCCAGAATTCCCAATTTTTCCCCAAAATTCCCATTTTTTACCCAAAATTCCCAACTTTTCCCCCAAAAATTCAAATTTTCCCTAAAAATTCCCAATTTTC
>NW_026626211.1:2831-6577 GCF_030028575.1 Malurus melanocephalus
CCTCAAATTCCCAAATTTTTCCCCAATTTTTTCCACTTTTTCCCAAAATCCCCTTTTCCCAAATTCCCAGTTTTTCATCCCAAAATTCCCATTTTTTCCCCAAAATTCCCATTTTTTCACCCCAAAATTCCCCGATTTTTTCCCAAATTCCCAAATTTTTCCCCAGTTTTTTCCCCATTTTTCCCAAATTCCCATTTTTCATCCCAAAATTCCCGATTGTCCCCAATTTTCCCCAATTCTCTCCGTTACCGTCCGGGCGGGGCTCGGGCAGAGAATCCGCGGGCAGCGACCACTGGGGGGCGCCAAAACAAACCAGTTCAGACCAGTATGGACCAGCATGGACCAGTATAAACCAGTATGGACCAGTACGGACCAGCATGGACCAGTATAAACCAGTATGGACCAGTATGAACCAGTATGGACCAGTTCAGACCAGTATGGACCAGTACGGACCAGTTCAGACCAGTACGGACCAGTTCAGACCAGTATGGACCAGTTTAAATCAGTTTAAATCAGTTTAAAGCATTTTGGACCAGTTTAAACCAGTTCACACCAGTTCGGACCAGTATAAACCAGTATGAACCAATTTAAACCGGTATGAACCAGTTTAAACCAGTTTGGACCAGTTTAAATCAATTTAAACCGGTTTGGACCAGTTTAAACCAGTTTGGACCAGTTTGGAGCAGTTTAAACTGGTTTAAACCTGTATGGATCAGTTAAAAACAGTTTAAACCAGTCAAAACCAGTTAAAACCAATTTGGAGCAGTTTAAACCAGTTTAAACCAGTATAAACCAGTTCAGACCAGTTTAAACCAGTTCGGATCAGTTTAAACCAATTTGGACCAGTTTAAACCAGTTTGGATCAGTTAAAACCAGCTTAAACTAGTTCAAACCAGTTTAGACCGGTTTAAACCGGTTTAGACCAGTTCAAACCAGTTCCGACCAGTTTGGGTCCACCTAGTATAGACCAGTAACAAAAAACCCAAAAAACCAGTATAAACCAGTATAAACCAGTAAAAAAAAACCCCAAACCAATAAAGAAAAAATCCAAACCAGTATAAACCAGTACAGAAAAATCCCAAACCAGTAAAAACCAGTATGAACCAGTAAAAACCAGTATAAACCAGTAAAAACCAGTAAGAAAACCCTCCGAAACCTGTAAAAACCAGTCCAAACCAGTCCAAGCCAGTCCATTCCAGTATAAACCAGTATAAACCAGTATAAACCAGTACAAACCAGTCTCACCTCGTCTGGTCCCAGTAAGATCTCGGTGAAGAACTGCGGGTTCGGGTGCTGGTTCTGGGGAGAAAACCAGTATGGACCAGTATAAACCAGTATAAACCAGTATGGACCAGTATAGACCAGTATAAACCAGTGTGGACCGGTACAAACCAGTATAAACCAGTATAAACCAATAAAAAAAATCCCCATTTATCCCATTTTTTCCCCATTTTTTCCCGTTTTTCCCCATTTTCGAGCCCCAAACCCCCTCCCAGTATAAACCAGTATAAACCAGTATAAACCAGTCCATTCCCAGTCCCCTCCCAGTTCCCTCCCAGTACAAACCCCTATAAAAAATTCCCATTTTTTCCCATTTTTCCCCATTTTTTTCCTAATTTTCCCCATTTTCGAGCCTCAAACCCCGTCCCAGTATAAACCAGTCCCTCCCAGTCCGTCCCAGTGCATCCCAATTCCATCCCAGTACAAACTGGTGCCTCCCAGTCCCTCCCAGTATAAACCAGTCCATCCCAGAACAAACCAGTATAAAAAATCCCCATTTTTTCCATTTTTTCCCATTTTTTCTCCCCAAACCCCTTCCCAGTCCATTCCCAGTCCCTCCCAGTCCCATTCCCAGTATAAACCAGTCAAACCAGTATAAAAAATTCCCATTTTTTCCCCATTTTTCCCGTTTTTGCCCCAAACCCCCTCCCAGTCCATTCCCAGTCCAAACCAGTACAAACCAGTACAAAAAATTCCCATTTTCCCCCGTTTTTTTCCCCATTTTTTTCCCCAATTTTTCCCGTTTTTCCCCATTTTTTCTCCCCAAATCCCCTCCCAGTCCATTCCCAGTCCCTCCCAGTATAAACCAGTCCAAACCAGTACAAACCAGTATAAACCAGTACAAACCACTATAAAAAATTCCCATTTTTCCCCTTTTTTCCCATTATTTTTCTCATTTTTCCCCATTTTTCCCGATTTTGCCCCATTTTTTCCCAATTTTTCCCATTTTTTCCCCATTTTGTCACCCCAAACCCCCTCCCAGTCCCTCCCAGTCCCCTCCCAGTACAAACCAGTACATCCCAGTCCCATTCCCAGTATAAACCAGTACAAACCAGTATAAAAAATTCCCATTTTTTTCCCCATTTTTCCCCATTTTTCCCATTTTTCCCGTTTTTGCCCCAAACCTCCTCCCAGTCCATTCCCTGTCTCTCCCAGTCCTAACCAGTACAAACCAGTATAAACCAGTACAAACCAGTATAAAAAAATCCCATTTTTCCCCTTTTTTCCCGTTTTTTTTTCCCATTTTTTCCCATTTTTCCCATTTTTCCCATTTTTTCCCATTTTTTCTCCATTTTTTCGCCCCAAACCCCTTCCCAGTCCCTCCCAGTCCATTCCCAGTACAAACCAGTACAAACCAGTATAAAAATTCCTGGTTTTCCCATTTTTTCCCATTTTTTTCCCATTTTTTCCTGTTTTTTCCCCATTTTTTCGCCCCAAACCCCCTCCCAGTCCCTCCCAGTATAAACCAGTATAAACCAGTATAAACCAGTATAAACCACTATAAAAAAATTCCAATTTTCCCCATTTTTCCCCATTTTTTCCCATTTTTTTCCCCGTTTTTCCCATTTTCCCCATTTTTTCCAAWTTTTTCCCAATTTTTCCTGTTTTTTCCCCATTTTTTCGCCTCAAACCCCCTCCCATTTTTTCCCGTTCCATTCCCAGTCCATTCCCAGTCCAAACCAGTCCAAACCAGTACAAACCAGTATAAACCAGTACAAACCACTATAAAAAATTCCCATTTTTTTCCTTTTTTCCCCATTATTTCCCCATTTTTTCCCCATTATTTCCCCATTTTTTTCCCAATTTTTCCCGTTTTTTCCCCATTTTCAGGCCCCAAACCCCTTCCCAGTCTCTCCCAGTCTCTCCCAGTCTCTCCCAGTATAAACCAGTATAAACCAGTATAAACCAGTATAAACCAGTATAACCCAGTATCCCCAGTACCTCCATCAGCCGGTCGATCTCCCCCCGCAGGATGATGACGTCAGCGGTCACCATGGCGACGCGCCGGGGGGCGGGGCCAGCGGGGGGCGGGGCGAAGCTCAGCCCCTCCCCCGACTCCTCGGTGTAACCCAGCAGCTTCAGCACCTCGCGGCCGCCCTGAAAATGATACTGGTTTATACTGGTTTATACTGGTTTATACTGGTTTATACTGGGTTATACTGGGTTATACTGGGAGGGACTGGGAAGGGATCGGGAGCAAAAAAAATGGGGAAAAAAGGAAAAAAAACGGTAAAAAAATGGGAAAAAAATGGGAAAAAAATGGGAAAAAAGGGCAAAAAAGTGGGAAAAATATTGAAACTTTTATACTGGTTTGTACTGGTTTATACTGGGAGGGACAGGGAGAGGGTTTGGGGTGAAAAAATGGGAAAAAAATGGAAAAAAATGGTTCGGAAAAGCACTTTTTGTACTGGTTTGTACTGGTTGATGATGATGTCAGCGGTCACCATGGAGATGGGATGGGGGCG
>NW_026626212.1:0-1020 GCF_030028575.1 Malurus melanocephalus
CTCAAAGCCTGTTTGCATGCCATAGAAAAATCAGTCCATGTTTAGACGTTTTTCTGAAGATATTTTGATTCAGCTGGTGGTGCTTTAACTGACTCTGTTTGTCTTAACATCCTAAAGATGCTCATTTACTCAGCTGTTTTATTTTTAATATTTCTTATTTGAGTTCCATTTTTATAAGGGTCATAAGTTTTGTCCCAATTCGATCAGAATTTTCCCCCTTAATTTTTTTTAATCTAATGAACTGATTATTTGACCACTGAGTTGGCCGTTGTTTGGAATTTTGATTTATTTGTATGTACTTTTCAATGAGTTTCTAGGTGGGAAACATCTGGTTATAGTTGACTGAAGATGGCTTTTAATCTGATTTTTATCTTACTTTAATTATTTTGATTAATGGTAGCCTGGAATTGTGGASCATTTTCCTAATCCTCAGATGTAGTTCTAAGGCACAAGGAGCATTATTTCACCCCATTTGCACTGCTGTTGTTCCTAAGCACAGAGATGTGTTTCTCATTTTTAATCACTGGTTGTAACAGCAGTGCTGCTATTTCCCATTGGTAACACAGGCATGTTCACCTGCTGTTCCCTTGAGTGAGTCAAATTGCTTTCCTTATTGCCTGAGTCCTGCAGGAAAGCTGTGGAATGTGCTGATGGGATGCTCCCAGTCYGTCCAGCTCTTGGCATGACAAAAAGTCCAAACCACCTCCTGCAATAGTCCTGGGCACACACAGGTGCTTCTCACATGCCCTGCCCTGGCTGGCAAATGTTCCAKGGCAGTGAGACCTCAGCCTGCTCCTCACTGAGCTCTCCCAGGCTGTTAAACAGCCCCTTTCATTTCAGTGCCCACAGAGACACACCTGTGCTCACAGCCTCCCGCAAGCCAAACACACTCACATTTCTAGGCTTTAAAATTGAATTCTGTCTCTTTTTGCTGTCAACGTCCTGGTGCAGGCCCTCCCAAAACTTAAAGGAGGTACAGTGACATGTTGGATAGAATGTTTAGGCTGTGTTTCACCAGGT
>NW_026626212.1:1800-2964 GCF_030028575.1 Malurus melanocephalus
TTTTTGGTTAGTGTAGCTTCAGCCAGGGCCCCATTCGAAGTCTTAGTGGCTCTCCCTGCAGCTTTTGTATGCTTTTGCTATAATGTGCAAATAAATCCATGGAAATGTTTAAGTCATAAGCCATAACACTTCAGTTATTGCAAGYTAATCACAAGTACTCTAAAAGTATATCTGGGTTACAAAAGAAAAACCGAAAACACCAGTGATTATTTCACCACTGTGTCTGCATAAATAAGCTACTTGTGCAAAAAAGGCAACATGGTACAGATAGCACCCATCTTAATATCTGCGAAAGCCAACACTATAATATGTGTTTATAACACTGGCCCTTCCAGCATAATGCTTCTTCCTCCCTGAAAAATCTCCATTTGTATTGTAACAAAACTTACTGTGTTCGTGCAATGTTGTTGTGAGACTCCCTAAATATCATCAAGTATCCAATGCAGTTGAGTTCCATGTTAAAACTTCAGTTCTCTCATTGCCCATTATGTTCCTTTGTCATGGTTTAACCACAGATCCATGCAGCTGCTTGCTCCTTTCCTCCTCATTAAATTGGGGAGAAAATGGGAAGGGTAAGTGAGCCAAGGCACAGAGGAACAATGAGRCCRTGYTGGATGGAGCCCAGCAATRTGCATWGAACGGGCACTTSTCCCAATAACTTCTGCAGTTCCCAGAACAGGTCCTCCAGCCCCAAAAGTGCTACCAGCCCTTCTATTGCCCTTCCTTCCTCTGCCTTTTARTGCCACCAAGCCACAGGGATGTTTCCTGCACCTGCCTTTGCCTGACAGGAGCCAGGGGTGCAGGTGCTAGAAAGAGAAKMTGAGAGATCTGTCTTCCCCATGTGTCAGTTTTTGGCCCACTCTGCTRCAGAGCTGCTCCAGGGTGTTYTTTGCTTCACAGTAATACGTTCCTGCATCCCCTTGGTTGGCTGCCCGGATCTGCAGTGGGAATCTGTTCCTGGAGCTCTGGTCTGTTACCTTAAAGCGATCTTGGAAACCTTGTGTGTAGCTACCATCCTTGTAAATCCATTCCTGACTGCCACTTGGGCCCCGACGGTACCACGACATGTAGTAGTACCGCATAGAATCTCCCTTCATGTTGCACTGGAAGGTGACTGGATCTCCCTCTTTCACGGCCAGCTCCCTGGGGTGCTGCTCCAAGGTG
>NW_026626212.1:4969-6250 GCF_030028575.1 Malurus melanocephalus
CTTTGACCAGAAGGTAGCAGGAGAGATCAGAGAAAGAAATTGAGTTTACATCAGTAAATATAATTTTATTGGGAACTTTTAGTATTAGGTGGAAACAGAACAGACAAGTCAGAATATATCCAGCAGATGCAGGAATATGATAATTACATTATATTTTTAATGCTGTATAAGAGAGCAGAAGGATTCAGGAATAAGWAAGCTATTTCTTATTGGCCATTCTCATAGAGTTATATTTTGTTTAAATTAAAACCAAGAAAATATCTTATCAAAACATGGGTAAAGGGTTATGTGAACTGAAAGTGAAACAAAGTCTTGTTTACCCTCTCAACTATAAAGTTGAAATTAAAAAGCATATTATGAGGAAATCTGATTAACAGAAAAAAAAAACCATGTGTTTTAAGTACTTAAATAAAAACTGAATAAAGTCTAGGGCAGGTTTCTGTGCTGTGCCAAGATGCAKCCAAGGGCCTGAGGGTGAGGAATCCTGGCATATGGGGCACCACAAGGGGAAAACCCCGAGGATTTCTGCAAGGGTAAGGCTGAGGCTTTGCTACTTGGGAGTTCAGGGAGCTGAGCTGCAAGGGGGTCAGGTAATACAGAGATGTTGGTACTGTCCCCAACTTCTCCTTCTGTCACATTCTTGCTGGCTCTGGGAAAGCCAATCCACTGAAGGGATGAGACTGGGAGTCCTGCCTGGTGCTGCCAGAGCCTTTGTGGCTGTGAARCTTCCCCATCCTTTGTGTCTTGGGCAGTGAAAGCTTTCAGATACTGAACCTTGCTTGGGTCATCCCCATACATATCTGTAGAAGCAAGAAAGGTGTTGACTGGAAGCATAAACACACCTCTCCCTGCATGCAAATAAAAACATGAGACGAAATGCAAAATATTTCCCTGCTAATCAGAATTCCTTGTTCTTCTTGGTGTTTTCCCATGTAATCTCTTGGAAAGAGGTTTATTTTTTTCRGGATGCTTTTAATGTTCTCTGCCACAGGAGAGAGCTCTCACTGTTTGGACTTGCTCAGCAGGAGAGATGTTAGATACCACGCTCTGTGTGTGAGGTATTAAGAATAATTATGATGTGCTGGAGGCAAAAACATTCCTACAATTACTTCAAAAGTTTTATTATTATTCACATTGTGGGTGGTCTTGTCACTGAAACTGCAGGAAAAACAAAAACTCTCCAAAACAATTTTTTAATGTTAGAGAATTTAAGAATTAATTTAATGTTAGAGAATTTAATAATTACTTTGTTCTGGCCAGGATGCTCTGGCCTGGATAGGC
>NW_026626213.1:0-1629 GCF_030028575.1 Malurus melanocephalus
TTTGAATTCCTAAAGTCAGGGCAGGTTCATGCAGGCTCAGTGTTGAGGTTAGATTGAAGGATGTGGGCATCAGGCTGTGACACAGAATCTGTGCAGAAGAGGTTTTACCTCAGTGAATTGGCAGAGAGCAGCAGGAGCAGGGCCCTGATCCTGATGGATCTCCAGCTGCAGTTTTGTTTTCCTTTATTAGTTGGAACAGCCCCATTACATTTGTCCAGGTGAAACGAGCTAATATTTGTTAACCTTCCCAGTAATTCAACACTCCGTGTTTACACCTTACCTTCATCACTGCTCACACTCACACTGAAAGGTCATCTGCACCCTGCAAATTTCVTGTCAAATGAAGCTGCCCTGGCAGCAATTTCCTGAGCTGGGATCATCATCATTATTGTCATTTCACCTCCGTTCACATTGATGGAACCCAGGGGGGAGAGGTGTTCAAGTTTCCTGGCATTGCTGGACCCTCTCGAGGTGCAGACGATGCTGGACGCTCTTCCAGCAGGAGCAGGGGACGAGGTTAGAAATACAAAAATGAAGAACTGTGCTGAAAGATAAAGTTTGTTTGCTTATCAGATGAGCAGCTCTTGCAACGCTGCAGTTTTGGGAATGCTGTTTCCATTTGACTTTGAGGTGAGCCTGAGATTCCTCAGGCACCAAAGGAATCTGTTCTGGGGGAGATAAGCTGAGCTCTGCCCCATGGCTCTGGTGTCTCACTGCCCTGGGAGACCTCCTAAATCACAGATTGATTTCAGCTCCTTCTTATCTCCAAGGAGTGAGGGTGATTCAGGAGATTTTCCAGATGAAACAGTAAAATAATTTCGTCCTTTTTACAGCTGTGAGATAGAGAGGGAGCAGATTGGGCAAAGGGACAGAAAGTCCCGGTGGTAAATTAGGGAGGGTGTGGCCTGTGGTCTCACTTCATGTCCTTGCCACCAGCAACAGGCTCTGGCATCCATGGCTGAATAAAGGACAAGGCAATGATTATAACTAGAAAAATTATTTTTGATAAATCCTGTCTTGTTTGGAAAGCATGTCATCAATTTAATTTATTCCAGAACTCCTTATTGTGCTGCCTGGCCGGTTTGTAAACCATTGTGCACCGATTTCTTCTTGTTTCTAAGAGCTAAAGTAAATTAAGATCTCTTCTGATTTGATTCACAAAATGAGACTTGGGATTAGAAGAGCACTTTTTTACCTTTCTAAAGTCATCTGGTTAATCAGATTTATGAATACATGGTGTTAGCAAATACAGATTTTTCCCTATTCCTGTGTGGATGGTTTTGAATGCTGACCAACGTGGCCCCAAATGTATATTCCTAAACTGCTTAAAATCACAGAACACCTTTTAGATAAAGGGTGGTACAGGGAGGGTACAAATACCCTCCTCCAAAACTTCCTTGGATATGTGCAATAGTGTCTGTACAGGCTCAGTAAGGGAATTACTGGAGATTGGAGCAGCTTTCCCAGTCTGGGAAAAGAAAAATATATCCATGGAAGAGGAGGAAAACAAATGGAGGGAAGGTTTGGGAAGAAAGGAAAAGAAAGAGAAGAGAAGAGAAGAGAAGAGAAGAGAAGAGAAGAGAAGAGAAGAGAAGAGAAGAGAAGAGAAGAGAAGAGAAGAGAAGAGAA
>NW_026626213.1:1904-4284 GCF_030028575.1 Malurus melanocephalus
AGACTTGTTCTCTGAGAACATATCCATTATGGATTATTTATCCCATTATTTCTGTGTGAAACAGTGATAACTAAAAGCATTCATTACTGCTCAGTCCCTACATTTGAATACTGTTTTTAACTCGTGATTATTGTATAATAACAGCCTTAATGGATGGACAGTGCAAGCTTTTAGTGCTGCAGTTAAGGTAGCACATCAGTGACAAATTGCAAAAATCTATTTCAAGTGCTAATGGATCTTTCACAGAACTTCTATCAAGACTGTATTTTTTTTGTTGGTGACCCCATAAAATTATGGATTCAGTTAACATTCTGTTATTCCTTCTGTCTCTCTAAAAGCATTTCACATCTTTACTTTATCAGAAACCATTATTTATTTCACATTAGAGATAAGCAGTGCTTTTTACACAACTAACAGTAACTAATAGATGTCGATGCTCAGCCAAATTATTTTATAGACTCAGAAATTAAATATATCCAACCACTGTCTCTGCTTTTTCTATTCCCTGAGAGGGAAGGCCTATTAGTAAATAGCTAAAGAGAATTTTTCCTCAGCTCAGCAGGAGCATTGGCAGGCTGTTTGTGGAGCTGTGCAGGGACAGCAGCCGTGGTTTTATTTCCCAGTGAGGGTGTTCAGCCTCTGTTGTTCAGGTGTTTGCCCTGCTCAGGCTCTGTGCTCCCATTTGTACCCCCAAAACCAGCCAAAACCCTTCCAGGAACAGGAAACTCGAGTTTGCAGCCGTGAGCACCAAGCAAAAGTAATTTACTTTAGTTTGTATTCTTTACATGCCTCAGGTGGGCCTTGTTTGGATGTGTTCAGAATGGTTAAAAAGGTGTAGTGGTTTTACAACAGGGGAAAAAGGAATCCCATGTTTGTCTGATAAAAGGACCTAAAGAGGTTAATACCATCTCCAAGAATTTTCATATTTTTCAATGATGACAAAATTTGATGATGAATAAAACGCAGGTTTGGGATACGCCTGCCCAGAAGGGGAATTTTTGAGGTAAATGCTGCTGAAAGCTACAAATAAAACTGTTTTGTATTCATAACTAAAGAATTTGCTAGCAATGAATACTTAAATAGAAAWTTGGTGGTGTCAGCCTCTTCTGGATAAAGAAGGAAAATCGATAGGTACATAGTTTGTTCTTTCTGTGAATGCAAAGCAAATTTTGTTGAAGGGCTCCAAGTCTCTCTTATCTAGCAGAAAATTCACTAGAACACAAAATTCAGCATTCAGCCATAGGACAAAATAGCAACTTTTGAAATGGTATTTTTGGTCCAGTCTGATAGGAATATGTTTTGAAGCAAGTGGAAAAGAAATGTGAGGTCAGGAGTGGCCGTGGCTGCCTAAAGGACCAGTGGCTGTAATTGGTGCCAGCCACAGAAAAAAAAGGAAAGGGAAGGGGAGGGGAGGAGGAAAAGAGAAAAGCAAAAAGACAAACCAAAACAAAAAAGAAACCAACCAACCAAACAAACAAAACAAAAAAGCATTGTCTTGAAAACAGTCGGTTATAGTTAAGAGAAGGCAGGGAAAAAACCAACATTTATATAAAAGGTTGATGTCTTATTTTCTCATTTAATCTTTTCAATGTGGTGTCCCAAAATTAACTGCTAACACAGACATGTAAACTTAGGAGAAATGAAGAAGAAAAAAAAAAATACAATACCAAGCTCAGATGTGTCATGGAAGTTTATATTTTGTGTCTTCAGTTCACATTCCTATAATTTTTCTAGATTCCACGGTGGCTGGGTGTCTGTTACTATTTCTATTCTAGTAACACGAGTTAATGGAAGTGCATCTAAGAAAATTTCCCTGCAAGTGCATCTGACCTCAGATTGTTGTTTGAAGCTCCTCAGTGTGAGGTCTCTTGTGCTGGTGATGCTGTTACAAACAGCAGCAAGGGTAGAAGTGATTAATCATTGCAAGATTTGAAAATCATAAACCTCTAAAACTAGTTTTTGGTTTTGTTGGGTTTTTTTTTAAATCAGATTTGCATCTTGTTCAAGATTAGGAAAACCCTTGAATTAAGAAAACTTCCTTCAGGACAGGGAGAATGTAGCAGTTCTTTGTTGTAGCAGTTTGTAAAGAAATCCTGCGCACCTTTGGGATGAGATCCAAAGGCTGAGGTGGCTGCAAACTGATCCATAGTGGATAAAAACTCAGCACAGAAATAGAAAGACAGGGCTGTTTTTTTTTCCTGTCCTTTGAATTTTGACATTTATACACTTGTAATCAGCTGCAGACGAGGTTTGTCATGAATATGCCATAAAAAGATAGTGTATGATAATATTCCTGGCAGTTATAGTCAGTGAAAATTCAGAATCTGTATTACAGAAAAAAGTTATTCCAAGACTGTACATATATTTGGCACATATTTTT
>NW_026626213.1:5399-7640 GCF_030028575.1 Malurus melanocephalus
TTTTTTCCCCCAAAAACAAAGATTGTGCAGAAAGATTGAGGCTTTCTGAAGTGTCACTGGAATGCAATGATAAATACAGGGACTTGCAGCGGTTGTCAAAGGGAATGAAGAGATTTGTGTGGCATCTGCAGCTCCTGGGAGACAGAAAGAGCAACTGCACTAAAACTCATCCCCACAGAGCTTGAGTTCCTGATCTCACCCCAAAGAGATGAGCCAAGAAAAGAAAATACTTTTAAAACTACTTTATAGATGGTAATTAAAAGGCTTTTTTTTTTTCTATTACAAAGCTTAAGGGGCTTAGCTCCATTTTGGTTTCAAAAGGAATCCAAACAGAATCCTAAAACTGACTGTCATTAAACTGTGATTTCACACAGCTTTCAGAAGTAGAAGTTCAAAGAGCTTGTCAGAGACTTTAAATTCAGTATTTAAAAAAAACCCCTCAAGTTAATTTTTTGCTAGGTTTGGCCATGAAATTGTGCTTGTATATAAACACATGTTTACAAAACTTAATTTTTAATGCCCTGATAAAACATTTTGAAGCCACATTTCAGTCTGTGGTCCATCTGTGAGCATTTGTAAAAGTCATATGAAATCCAGCTTTTACTTTCAGTTTGTCTGTGTTAAAGAATTTATGTCTGAAATTCCTTAAAACAATAATATTGAGATGAACTCTGTTTATATGGCAGTGGGAATCTGCCTTTGCTATGGCCAAAATCTCACAGCAAACCTGTAAGAGCCAGAATCTGAATCCGGAATCAGGTTTGAGTGAAGAAGCAGCATCAGAGCTGCGTGATGGGCTGATGAGAAGTGCTCTTAAACTGATGGGTTTTGTCTATTGTATTACTATTCATGAAAACAAACAAAAACCAACCCTCAATATTCAATATTGGTTAAATCTCCCCATTCCCTGAGGGAATTTCTGTCTTCTAGAAGATGTGGCCCCTTATTTCCTTTCCTCTAGAAAACAGTTGTTAAATATATGAGAGATTTATCTTAAATTACTTTATGTGTTCTGTTCTTGATTCCATCTCTGCCTCCACCTTCATTCTTTTTTTTTGTGGGAAAGAGTGACAGAATTTTGTTCTGCATTCTGAAACACACTTTTATTTCCCTTAAGCCAGCTGCCTAAGTGATTACTGTGTTTTCTGATATGTGCTGTAAATCCACCCAAATTACTGAGGTTTTCGTTGTTTCTTCCCAGTTAAATTGTTAATTGTGATGTTCAAACATGCCTCCATTGCTTGTTTTTTCTATATTAAGAGAAAAATAAAGAAAATTAATAGGCACTGTTAAAAAAGGAACTAACAGCTGCCACAGGAGGTCTTTTTCTCRTTTTCTTTAAAAATGGTAGGAAATCTGACAAAACTTCCGAATATGTTGCCTCTTTTTGTGAATGTTTAGCCCAATTATTTTGAGCATAGTTTCTCACGGGGCTGTAACTGTGTTTACAGTGATGTGATGGGAATTCTCTGAATGTGCAGGGAATATAAAGATTTGAGAAGTTCTGAGAATCACAGCTGCACAGAAGAGTTTGGGCTAGAAGGGACCTTAAAGAAAATCTCATTCCACCCCCCTGCCATGGACAGGAACATTTTCCACTGTCCCAGGGTGCTGGGAGCCTCATCCAACCCAGCCTTGGACATTTCCAGGGATCCAGGGGCAGCCACAGCTCTCAGGGCACCCTGTGCCAGGGCCTCACCTCCCTCACAGGGGATTTATAAGAAAAGAGGGGGGAAAAAAGGGACTTTTCACMTGGGCWGGCAGCCCCTGAGAGCACCAGAAGGCCACATGAGGTGTCCCTTTTTTCCAGGCTGGATGATCCCAGCTCTCTCAGACTGTTGGCTGAGACCGTGAGGTCCATGAGAACACAGTTTTTATAATATCAATAAAATGTCTTTCTGTTTTCAGTGCTGATGTTCTCACTGTTTACCTATCTCTAGTGGTCTATGCATTATTTAATCATTCTACATTGCCCTGAAAACCACTTTTCTTTTTTTTTTTTCAGTGCTGGATAAATACATAGGAAAAAAAACCCCAACCAACAGGTATTTATGTAAAAGATGCTCTTTTCTGTATTCTGTATTTCCTCTGTTTCTATTCACTATGAAGGAAAGAAGAGCATAGTCTCTTGAACAGATTAAAAGCCTAAATATCCAGTGGATTAACAAGAATAAGGATTAAATTGATTCTTTTGGTTCTTATGTTGCCAGTTTAAGTTAACACAACCATATTCATGTCTTA
>NW_026626214.1:0-1345 GCF_030028575.1 Malurus melanocephalus
GGGGTCAGAAATGGAGAAAATGGGGTCAGAAATGGGGAAAATGGGGTCAGAAACCCCAAAAACGGGAATTACAACACGGAGAGGCAGGAAACGGGGTCAGAAATGGAAAAAATGGGGTCAGAAATGGGGAAAATGGGGTTGGAAATGGAGAAAATGGGGTCGGGAACCCCAAAAATGGGGTCAGAAACAAAAAAAAACGGGAATTACAACACGGAGAGCACGGGAATGGGGTCAGAAACGGAGAAAATGGGGTCAGGAACCCCAAAAATGGGAATTACAAACTGGAGAGCACGGGAATGGGGTCAGGAATGGAGAAAATGGGGTCAGAAATGGAGAAAACGGGAATTACAACACGGAGAGGCCGGGAATGGGGTCAGAAATGGAAAAATTGGGATCAGAAACCCCAAAAAAGGAAATTAGAACCCGGAGAGCCCGAAAACAGGGTCGGGAATGGAGAAAATGGGATTGGAAATGGAGAAAATGGGGTCAGAAACACCAAAAATGGGAATTACAACACGGAGAGATCGGAAACCAACCCGGAGAGCCCATAAATGGGATCAGAAACGGAGAAAATGGGGTTGGGAACACCAAAAATGGGAATTACAACCCAGAGAGCCCGGAAATGGGGTGAGGAATGGAGAAAACGGGGTCAGAAATGCAGAAAATGGGGTTGGGAATACCAAACACGGGAATTACAACATGGAGAGTCCGGGAATGGGGTCAGAAATGGAGAAAATGGGGTCAGAAACCCCAAAAACGGGGTTGGAAATGGAGAAATGGGATTTTTACTGGATTTTTCTCCGATTTTTTGTGGATTTTCCCCAACCTTTTCCCAGCCTTTTCCCGGATATTTCCCAGATTTTTCCCAGCCTTTCCCAGAACTTTTCCCACATTTTCCCCACCCTTTCCATCACCCACCGATCTTCATCATCTTCCTGAGTTTCTCCAGGTTCCCTGATCTCACTGATCCCCATCATTTCTGGCACCATTTCCCACCCTTTCCCCAGCCCTTTTCCCCAATTTTTCCCAGCCCTTTCCCGGATTTTTCCCAGATTTTCCCCACCTTTTTCCCAGATTTTTCCCCAATTTTTCCTGGATTTTTCCCAGACTTTCCCCAGATTTTCCCCAGCCTTTTCTCAGATTTTCCCCACCCTTTTCCCCGATTTTTCGCGGATTTTCCCCAACCTTTTGCCACCCTTTTCCCAAACCTTTCCCCAATTTTTCCTAGCCCTTTCCCAGATTTTTTCCAGGATTTTTCCCGGATTTTCCCCAGATTTTTCCCCAATTTTTCCAGGATTTTTCCCAGATTTTTCCAGGATTTTTTGCATGATTTTTCCCAGATTTC
>NW_026626214.1:2370-4462 GCF_030028575.1 Malurus melanocephalus
TCCAGGGCAATCTGGGAAAAAAAATTGGGAATTGGGATCAAAAATCGGAAAAATCGGAGCAGAAATGGGCAAAATCGGAGAAAAAACGGCTCAGAAATGGCCAAAAACGGCTAAAAATGGCTCATCCAAGGCAGCTTTTGCCAGCAGCCCTTGTCATCCAGAGCCTTGGCAGCTTCCAGGGCAATCTGGGAAAAAAAAATTGGGATTTGGAAAAAATTATGGAATGGGGGGATTGAGGGGTGGAGCAGAATGGATCAGAAATGGATCGAAAATGGGTCAGAAATGAGCAAAAACGGCTTAAAAATACCTAAAAATGGCAAAAAAAATGGCGCAAAATGTCTCCCACATGAAATTCACAGAAGAATTCAGAATTTTTCAGGATTTCCCAAAACTTTTTTCCCAAAATGAGCCCAAAACATCCCAAAACCTCATCCTGCAACATCCTCGAATTTCCTGAAACGAAATTCCCGAAACCGCCCGAAATGAAGGTCCCAGAACATCCCAGAACATCCCAGAATGTCCCAGAATTGTCCCAGAACATCCCAAAATCCCAAAAAAGTTCTGAAATCCCCTAAAATCCCCCAAAATCCCGTTTTTGGGGTGCACCTCGATGTTGCCGCACTCCAGCGCCAGCCCGAAGCGCGTTTTCTCGTCCTTGACGAAATGCAGAGCGACCTCGGGGTAGCCCTTCTTCTGCAGGTACGCGATGATGGACTGGCCCACCAGCTTGGCGTTCCTCACCATGTGCAGGACCTGAAAAATATCCCAAAAATATCCTGAAAATATCCTGAAAATATCCTGAAAATATCCTTAAAATATCCCGAAAACATCCTGAGAGTATCCTGAAAATATCCTCAGAATATCCCAGGAACTGTCCCACCAGCTTGGCGTTCCTCACCATGTGTAAAACCTGCAAAATATCCCAAAAATATCCTAAAAATATCCTGAAAATATCCTGAAAATATCCCAAAAATATCCTGAAAATATCCTGAAAATATCCTGAGACTATCACAAAAACTGCCCCACCAGCTTGGCGTTCCTCACCATGTGTAAAACCTGCAAAATATCCCAAAAACACCCTGAAAATATCCTAAAAATATCCTGAAAATATCCTAAAAATATCCTGAAAATATCCCCAAAGACAAGAGAAAAATATCCCGAAAATATCCCAGGAACTGGCCCACCAGCTTGGCGTTCCTCACCATGTGCAAGACCTGAAAAATATCCCAAAAACATCCCGAAAATATCCCGAAAATATCCTGAAAATATCCTAAAAATATCCTGAAAATGTCCTGAAAATATCCTAAAAATATCCTGAGAATATACTGAAAATATCCCAGGAACTGCCCCACCAGCTTGGCGTTCCTCACCATGTGCAGGACCTGCAGAAACACCCCAAAAACATCTGAAAAATCCTAAAAATACCCTGAGAATATCCTAAAAATATCCTGAAAATATCCCAAAAATATCCTGAGAGTATCCTGAAAATATTCTCAGAATACCCCAGGAACTGCCCCACCAGCTTGGCGTTCCTCACCATGTGCAGGACCTGAAAAATACCCCAAAAATATCCTAAAAATATCCTGAAAATATCCTGAAAATATTATAAAAACTTCCCCAAATGTCACCAAATCCCTCAAACCCTTTTGGGATTTGCCCTTTTTGGGTTTTTTTTTCTCACCTCGTCGTATTTGCGGTTGATGAGGGCGAGTTTGAAGCGGAACTCGGTGGGGTCGATGATCCATAAACCATCCCAAACCATCCCAAATAACCCCAAAATCCCCTCTAACCCATTCCAAATGACCCCAAACCCTTTTAGGATTGTCCCTTTTGGGGTTTTTTTGGGATTTTTCCTCACCTCGTCGTATTTGCGGTTGATGAGGGCAAGTTTGAAGCGGAACTCGGTGGGGTCGATGATCCATAAACCATCCCAAATGACCCCAAATCCATCCCAAATGACCCCAAATCCTTTTAGGGTTGTCCCTTTTGGGGTTTTTTTAGGATTTTTTCTCACCTCGTCGTATTTGCGGTTGATGAGGGCGAGTTTGAAGCGGAACTCGGTGGGGTCGATGGTCCATAAACCATCCCAAAC
>NW_026626214.1:5963-7534 GCF_030028575.1 Malurus melanocephalus
ACCCCAAATGACCCCAAACCCTTTTAGGATCGTCCCTTTTGGGTTTTTTTAGGATTTTTCCTCACCTCGTCGTATTTGCGGTTGATGAGGGCGAGTTTGAAGCGGAACTCGGTGGGGTCGATGGTCAGCACGCGGGGTCGGCACTCGCGGTCCAGGCAGTAAACGTTGTTCCCTTTCACCCTCGTCACGTAGATGGGCAGGTCCAGAGTGCGGATGATCCCGTGGTCGCTGTGGAAATCCCAAAAATTCCACAAAATTCCCAAAAAATTCTTATTCCCGAAAAAATTTCATCCTGAAATGGGCCCGGAATGGACCCAAAACTCCCCAGAAATGGCCCCAAAATGAACATCCCAAAATGAACGTCCTGAAATATCTCAAAGATTTGTCCCAAAATGTCCCAAAACTTAATCCCAAATGGGTTCAAAACAGACCCAAAACATCCCAAAATTCGGTCCCAGGATGTCCCAAAATTTCTTCACAAAATGGGTCCAAAACAGACCCAAAATTCCCAAAAATTGAGTGACCCTAAACTTCTCAAAACGACCCAAAACTTCATCCCAAAATGGGTCCAAAACAGACCCAAAACATCCCAAAATTTCTTCCCAAAATGTCCCAAACTTCATCCCAAAATGGGCCTAAAACAGACCCAAAACTCCCAAAACTTTGTCCCAGAATGTCCCAAAATTTCTTCACAAAATGGGCCCAAAACGGACCCAAAACATCCCAAAATTCAGTCCCAAAATGTCCCAAAATTTCTTCACAAAATGGGTCCAAAACAGACCCAAAATTCCCCAGAAATGGCCCCAAAATGAACGTCCCAAAGTGAATGTCCCGAAATGAACGTCCTGAAATACCTCAAAATTTCGTCCCAAAATGTCCCAAAACTTCATCCCAAAGATCCCAAAATTTCCCAGAACATCCCCAAACCCCACAAAAAGCCCCAAACCCTATAAAAATCCTATAAAAATCCTATAAAAATCCTATAAAAATCCTATAAAACCCGGTTTTACCCGGTGGGCACGGCGTATTTGATGTGGTTGCTGGTGGTGTAGATGAACACCCCGCTCTCGTCCCACAATACCCCAAACCCCATAAAAACCCCATAAAAACCCCACAAAAACCCCAAAATCCCATAAATCCTATAAAAACCCTATAAAACCCCCATAAACCCGATTTTACCCGGTGGGCACGGCGTATTTGATGTGGTTGCTGGTGGTGTAGATGAACACCCCGCTCTCATCTCAGAACATCCCAAACCCCATAAAAACATCCCCAAACCCCACAAAAACCCCATAAAAACCCCAAAACCCCATAAATCCTATAAAAACCCTATAAAACCCCCATAAAAACCCCATTTTACCCGGTGGGCACGGCGTATTTGATGTGGTTGCTGGTGGTGTAGATGAACACCCCGCTCTCGTCCCAGAACACCCCAAACACCCCGGAACATCCCAAAATCCCATAAAAAAAACCCAAATCCTATAAAAATCCCATAAAAACCCCATAAATGTGATCTGACCCGGTGGGCACGGCGTATTTGATGTGGTTGCTGGTGGTGTAGATGAACACTC
>NW_026626215.1:0-7811 GCF_030028575.1 Malurus melanocephalus
GAGGACCTGGGAATTGAGGAGGTTCCTCACTGATGGCAAATCTGGGATCTAGAAAGAGGACCTGGGAATTGAGGAGGGTGCTCACTGATGGCAAATCTGGGATCTGGAGAAAGGACCTGGGTTCAAAACCACCCCGGATTATTTAAAAGGTGAGCTCCCCTGCAGGCACTGAGCTGTAAGCTGGAATTTAACCCCCCCGACTCCTTCACAATTCTGATGGAATTTCGAAGACTTCAATCTTTTGGCTTTGGTATGTGCTGCATGTGACAAATCCTAAAAAAAGTACTCATCTGAGCAGTTCTGAAACCCAAAGCTGCTCTGCCCTCCCCCTTCCCTCGCCTGATCCAAAACCCATTTTGGAGTTAAACCCAAGGAACAAGGCTGTTCTGCTCCTGATTCCTGCTTCCATCGGGACAGGAGGATTTGGCCCTGGGGTATTTTCCTTTGAGGAACTCTAAGTACCTTCAGGACTATTTATTTCAAAAAACAGCTTGCTCCAAACCCCCTCCACCCTCCTCCCAAATGCTTGGAGGCCAAAATTAGGTTTCAGAGCTCTTGGAGCATCGTTGTCTGGAGATGCTCTGTTGGATAGGATGCAGTTCATCCTCTTTATAGAAATGTGGAGTTCATCCCACTCAGGCTCGCCAAGAACTGAGGGTCCCTTTTGCTAATTAGCAGCACGTTCTGATTAGTAATAACCATTGTTTATACAGAGCAGCGTTCTGTTGATGCTAAAAGATGTAAATAATGTTCCTGCCAGTTTGGAACAATATGTTCATAGAGGCAGAAAGAAATGGGGATTTTCAAGAAAGTTTCAAAGTCAGATTTTGCTGTAGTTGAGGGAGAGCTGACAGAGAGCTCATTTCACATAAGGGACCAAGTGCCACGTGGCCATCTTTTAGAAATGTCTCCAAGTGGCTCTTCTGGCACGTCATGGATCAAGAGGGGATGGCAGCAGAGTGTTTTAGTGCTCCTTGGCCATGCATTCAACATCTTTCTCAAGGAGCCCAAAGAAAGAAACTGCAGTACAAGCACTGGAGAAGCTGAGAAATGCCCCTGTGATTCATGGAGCTGCCCTGTGGAAGTGCGGGAGGGGGGAACGTCTCAGCACGGAGAGAAATCTGATCTTGTCCTACTTGCCTGAACCTGGATCTCATCTCATCTGCATCCACAGCTGGCACATTCCTGTGGGGAGAAGAAAACAGAAGAAATGAAGCCATGGTGCAGCTGGTACTGCACTGCTCTGGGAGGGGGCAGGGATGGGGTTTGGAACTCCCCCATCAGTTCGGGGAGGTGGATGTTCAAAACCAAAACAGGAATGCTTGAAAACCTGGAATCTGCAAGCACTGCTTTGTGCTTCAGCTGCATTTTGGGGAAGAAAACTGCTTTTATGGACAAACCCCTTCAAACCAACCTCTGAGGTTCTGCTGGTGGCTCTGCTGTGAGCTCTTGAGCGACCGTGACCAAACCATGCAGTGCCCATGCCCACCTCCCTCTTTCTCTGCTTCCTGAGGGCTGGGAGCGCTCCTTGCTGCTGCTCAGGGATGGATTGGGGGGGGCAGATTGGAGAGCAAAGGGTGAGAGAAACCTCAGAAGCTGCCAGCCATGGCTGGAGGCCCCACCTGATGTCTGACAGGCAGGAGCGATGCCAGAGAAGTTGCCAGGGAGAAGCTCTTTCCTGGGAATCCGTGTGGGTGGGTGCTGAGAGCAGGGGTGGTGCCAGAAGGGCTGCTGGGGTGAAGGAGCTGCTCCTGACACAATTCCAGCATGGAAAGGAATCAGGCAGGGACAGCAGGGGTGGCTCTGCTGCCAGAGGGGCCTCTCCAGGCCAGAGAGGTGGAGAGGAACCTGCTGAGGTTCAGGCCTTGGAAAGATCCCAAACAGCTCATCCCATCCACTGAAATCCCACTGCAACACATCCTCAGGAGGAAATTCCTATTCAAGTCCCCCTAAACATCTTCCTTGGCCATGCCTTGGAATGATCCCAGCCAGCTCACACCCCATCCACTGAAATCTCACTGGGAACACATCCTCAGGAGGAAATTACCCATTCAAATGCTCCAAATCATCTTCCTTGCTGTGCCTTGGAAAGATCCCAGCCAGCTCACATCCCATCCACTGAAATCTCACTGCAACATATCCTCAGGAGGAAACTTCCCCAATAATTTTCAAATCCCCCAAAACACCTTCCTTGGCCATGCCTTGGAATGATCCCAGCCAGTTCACATTCCATCCACTGAAACCTCACTTTCCTCAGGAGAAAATTTCCCATTCAGATCCCCCAAAACATCTTCCTTGCCCGTGCTCTGATTGAATTCCAGCAGCAGAGAGTAAATAATGCTGGTATTGTTTGGTTGGGTTTGTGTGAGTCAGAAGTCTTCAGTGGCCTGAGCAGTGCAAACATCCCAATCAGGAGCTCAGCTCTGGGCACATTTAATTCCCATTAAAATAGAAAGATTCAGGTATTGACAAAAATAATGTGATTTTTTTTGACTGGAATTTTGACAGAACAAACTTTTTGTGCGAGCACATTAAAATACCTGTGAGTTGAATTGATTTTTAAAGCTTTTAATGAGATAATAATGATTTATTTTGATACTTATATAAGCTCAGGCTCTTGGTGTAGCACGTCCTTGCCTTGGGATGGACTTTCCTACCCTGGCTCATGTTCTCTGATCTTTTCTAGCAAGTTATAAAGTGAAGTACGACTGAGTACAAGATGGGGAGGACAAAATCTGCTCCTTGATTTGTAATATCCTTAAGACAGGCATTGTCTTCCCTTTTATTCTGCAAGTCTGACCTCTGAGTACCTCAGAGAGAAATAGATTTTTGAGGGTTTTTTGCAGTTTTTGAGGGTGGAAAGTAGAGAGTGGGTTGGATGCAATTTATGTGAGAAGAACAAAGCAAGTGACAGTAAAAAAAACCTGAGCCGTGTCTCAAGATTAATTCAGGTTATTGGCATCTGTCAAATGCTGAATTGCTGAAGAGAGATAAGAATGTTCATCAACAGCTTTTTGATTTCCCTGAGATTCCTCCCTTTTATAAGGGCAAACCTTGCCTCTGTTTGCCAGACTTGGTAATAATGATGTTATCAGTGTTATTTTCAAGACAGAAATGATGATTTGTGTTACATGTCTAAAAAAAAATAAATAAAGAAGTCAAAATACCCTGTGGGAGATCAGACTTCAGTTTTATTGGATATGGTTTGGGGCTTTTCTATTGTGAGGATAAGTCTGTTTTTCTTTCAGTCCAAGGAAGGACCGAGTGCAGTGGATGTCTGGAATTTATGGGCAGGATGAAGGGCAGGAACCCCACGTGAGCTGCTGCCATTTCCTGCTTTCAAGGGGAAGCTGTGGCACATCCCTGACCCTTGGAGAGCTCCCATTTCCTGGTGGTGTCGATTAAGAACGGCTGATAAGGCCATAAAACCAGCAGCAATGAGAAAAAGGAATAACACCGCTCTCAAAGGAGCACAAAACCAGCTTTCCAAAGGAAAGGTGACTGCCCTGAGACTCCAAACCACTCCTTGTGAGCTGATATAAAAAATCTCTTTGATAGCAGGAAAATCCTGGGCTCTGCTTTTGTGTGCATCTCCCATGTCCTCATCCCTGCATTCCCTATGCATTTCCCACTGCTGAGTTACTCCTAGCATTTATGTAACCCTAAATATGTATTGATTTTTTAATATGGTTTCAGGCTTGCTTTCCTTTTGCCTTCAGCTTCCTTGTAAATCTCCTCACTGCCTTTCCAACTGCCACTTCCATTTTAATTGCATTAGAGAAGAATGCGGCTCATCTCGCCGAATTTGCATCTTTTTGATGTGAAAACATTGGTAGGAAAGGTGGCCTTTACGCTTAAACCTGATGTGGAAATGGCTCTTTCTCCTCCTCCAGAGCTGGGCAGAGAGACTTTGACTCAAACACTTGTTCTGCACATAAAAGGCACAGTGGGAGTGGGAGCGATACACGGGGAGCAGGGAGGAGGAGAGGAGAGGAGGAAGGACTGGGAGAAGGAGAGAAGACAGAAAACGCTTCCAAAAACACACAGGGAGGTGTTTTAATCTTACTGCATCTTCTGTAAACTCATGTAGGAACAAAGGATCAGGCTGCAAGAGTATTTAAAATAGGTACATAAATATATATATGTGCATTTATTTTGGGATGCTGGAAGTACTTTTGGAAATCTGCAGGTTTCAAGCCCCCAAAGTGCTGATCAGTTGAATTCCTGGGAGGTTCTTAATCCTTTGGGGGATGGGTTGTTCCCATCACTTTATTTGTAGCATCCCCAGGTTTGTAGGTGTTAAGCACCACAGATTGATCTGCCAAGTCCTCACATCAAACCCTTCTGTATGCCTCTTTCTTATTGTTACTCTCCAAAGAGGAAAAATTATCTGGATGGGATTTTTACATGTGGTCACCCTTTAGAAATACAATTTGCACAAACCCCTTTGATTCCATTCAGTGCTACAACTGGTACCTTAGAGAAAGGTTTGAGCCAGTCAATTGTCTTTTAAGTGTACAAAACTCCAGCCCTGGTTTTATCCTGGTGAACAACAAATCTCTGCTCTTGGTTGTTGTTCAGTGTGTTCTGTCCTCAATGTTCCTGAAGTTTTTGGATGCAAGAAGAGAAAAAGGCCGCAAGTTTTGGAATCGCTCATCGCAGCACTGGGCAGATTCCTGGAAAGTTCTGTTGTGTTCCTATAAAAGGAACAATATCTGGTGGGATCCTGGTTCTTCTGGAGGCTACACTGGGCTCAGGGAATTCTGAGGGACTGTTTGTGTATGACAAAACCTGGAGATTTTAGACAAGAACCTGATCCCATCTTCCCTCTGCCTCAAGAGATGCTGAGATAAACTTCCACGACTGAGGTGGAAATTGCAGGCTGTGCCACTGCTCAGGGCATTTTTGGGATCCAGGGGATCCAGGGGCTGTGCTCAGCTGGCCAGAAACGTCAGGTCCTGCTCTCCTGGGCAGTCAGTTTATACAGAGGACCCATGTGGAGCTAATTCTGGTTTTGAAGCTTTAATTTTAATTGATAATACCTAAAGTGCAGATTAATTGAAGCCACAACCGTGTTTGGCTTTAGGCTCTCTCTGGAGATGATTTTCATCCCACTGACTTTCTTGGTGATTCTGGTGGGATCAGGTGTTAATTCAGCCTGAGTGTGATTTCATAAACAGCAGCAGCTTTTAGGTGTGATCACAACCTCATGGCACTGC
This sequence comes from Malurus melanocephalus, assembly GCF_030028575.1. Lineage (NCBI taxonomy): Eukaryota > Metazoa > Chordata > Aves > Passeriformes > Maluridae > Malurus > Malurus melanocephalus. The sequence continues at coordinate 5,220 of NW_026626215.1, forward strand.
AGAGTTTGGCAGATCTGAGCTTTGGTCCAAATTTGAGAAAAGCCCAAATCCAGAATGGTGCCTGTTCCTTGATGGATTCCCTCCCTAAACCAGGGACTGAAAGGCACCTGTGACAGGTATTTCAGCCTTTTTGTCTGGGAAATGTGAGGAAAGCTCGTTATCCTGACCCAGGGAATCCAGAGATGAGTGGTGTGAGGAAAGTTTATTATCCTGACCCARGGAATCCTTGGATGAGTAGTGTGAGGAAGATTTATTATCCTGACCCAGGGAATCCTTGGATGACACTTTTAGGGTGGCTTTAAAGCTCCATGAAATGCTCCTCAGAAGTGTGAGGACTGAGCTTGGCCAAGCTGGCACAAAGACATCAGGAGGAGACACTGGGGCTCCTTCCTTTCCCAGGAAGTTAATTAACAGGTTAATATGGGTTATGTTAAATAACAGAACCCTGTGTTATTTAGGATTTTTTCCCTTTCAAGCTTGGAAAACAGTCCCAGAAAACACCTGTCACCGTGCTGTTCTCTGAGCACGTTCTTTCCTAATTTTCCCTTCCAAACAGGTTTCACTGCCTTTTAACAGCTCTGTTGAGATTGTTTTTCTCAAAACAGCCCGTGTTCCTCTTTTGGGAGGGTGGATTTTCCTGATAAGCCATCCCTGCCACAGGAACAGGCTTCCATCATCAGCTGAAAAACACACCCTGTAAAATGGGGATTCATTGCCCCTTTGAAATGATATTTTGTGGTTCACTTATTGCTGAATTAGTTCATTCTCATTTTTTATGCTGTTCTTCCCTTCCAAAATCAGAGCTAGTTCCATCCTGGGATCACAGAGGCAGCCTGGGAATTTTCTCTTGGTCCATATATTGGATGTTGTTCTGCGAAAACACAAACCCTGGAGTGAGCAGTTCCCAAAAACACACTGAGCTTAAATTGCTCGGTGATTTTTTCCCATTTGCTGTTTTTAGGCTCAATTTTCCCAGAGTTACAGGAATTTTGAAGCCAGCACAAGAACCAGTGCAAGTCCAGGTGGATGATTCATTGTTGACTTGGAGGAGAAATGAAAACTGAAAGCTGTTTAGAGCTGAATTCAAAACAAAACCCTAAAACCAAGAATTCTCAGAATATAATCTAAAGCAAATCAGTGGTCTTTTTGTTAAATTCTCGTTTTCTATGCAGGTGAAGGAGGGTCCTAATTCTGGGTTGATTGTAAAGGGATGAACAAATTAGATCTGGTTTTGTGTCCCCTCCCTATTTTATCTCTCCTCTCCCATTTTCTCCTGCCCTAGCAAGGAAAGCCATTACAGTTGGGACTATTCTGCAGCCTTCTCTTGGAGCTAAAATCTGCCAAGACTGAAACTCCTGCAGGGATAATTTCTTTTTTTTTTTAAATATGCTGAAGAGCAAAAGATTGTTTGAACATTCTAGTTTTCATCCATCTCCTTTCAAAAGAAAACTCTGCTGCTCATGATGAACAGGCCCAGTCTAAGACTGCAATAAATTCACGGCTCAGGGAATTTCACCTTTAAAATCGTGCAGGGAAATAAGAAGTTAAAGGGTGGGAGGGAGCAGGGGCTGGGAGGGGGAGTGATGAGTGTCAGTTTAGAGGCAGCTACTTTGTCTGATTTCTGGAATGAAATCACAGCTCTTTCCCCACAGCACAGACTGGGAATGGTTTTTGTGGGATTTGGGAGTTGTAGGTGAGCAGGAGCACCCTTCCTTCCTCCTCATGCCCTTGTCTCCTCGTCTGAAGCCCAGGGAGCTGTACTGGTGTGCGGTGAACTGCTCCCAGCACCGAGGCTGAAGGAGCAGGCAGGGAGGCAATGAAGGCTTGGAGCATTCAGTGCTTACAGCACTGACTTTTCCTTTATTCCCTTTACTTCCAACCTAATTCCAGAGGGGAAAGGGGAAAAAGGACGGAAAATGCCTTTGGGATCAGTGAATGTGTAGAGACAGCCATGGCAGCACTGCTGGGGTGCAAGGGGAGGGGGCACCCCCGAGGGGTTCAGCTGCAGGCACAGCAGCGGGATGAGTGTGGGTGCAGGTGTGGGAAGGGTGGAAGAGCCCTGGAGCCCCGGGAATGGAAGAGGAGGGGATGGTGGGAAAAATGGAAAGGGTGAGGGATCCCTGGAGCCCCGGAGGATGGACAGGATGGGAGAGGAGGAGGGGTGTGGGGAGGATGGGGATGGTGGGGATCCCTGGAGCCCCAGGGATGGGGAGGAGGATGGGAGAGGAGGAGGGGGAAGAGTTCCAGGGGTGCCCACACCCAGGTCCCCCCGGGAGCAGCTCCTTGGGAAGGGCGGGGCTGGGGGAAGCTCTGGCACCCGGGACAGGAGGGTCACACCTGGGACAGGACCCCTCTGGGGAGCACGAGTGGCCTCGGGCCGGGCCGGGGGCAGCGGGGTGGGCAGAGCAGCCCTGGAGCCTCTCGGGGATCGTGCCAGYTCCCCATGCTGGTGCCGTRCCGTGCCGTGCCAGACTGGACACCAGTGCCATGCTGTGCTGTGCCGTGCCAAGCTGCAAGTCGATCCTGTGCTGTGCCATGCCGTGCCAGCCTCACGCCGGTACCGCGCTGCCTGGCACGGTGCTGTGCCAGCCT
>NW_026626216.1:0-1121 GCF_030028575.1 Malurus melanocephalus
TGGGTTGAAGAATCTCCAGGTGGTTGGGCTGGGTTGAAGAATCTCCAGGTGGTTGGGCTGGGTTGAAGAATCTCCAGGTGGTTGGGCTGGGTTGATTAGCCTCCATTTGGTTGGGTTGGTTTAGGTTGGGTTAAAGAGTCTCCAGCTGGTTGGGCTGACTTGAATGGTCTCCAGCTCCTTGGGTTGGTCAAGTTGAGTTGGATCAAAGTGTCTCCAGCGGGTTGAGTTGGGTTTAGTTGGATCAAAGAGTCTCCAGTGGGTTGAGTTGGATCAAAGTGTCTCCAGCTGGTTGGTTTGAGTTGAGTTGAGTTGAGTTGGATCCAAGTGTCTCCAGATGGTAGGGTTGGGTTGAATGGTCTCCAGCTGGTTGGGTTAGATCCAAGTGYCTCCAGCTGGCTGGGTTGGGTTGGGTTGAGCTGGATCAAAGGGTCTCCAGTTGGGCTGGGTTGGGTGGAGGGGCTGGGCAGACCCCATCCCACCCCTGGTGTCCCTCCCACCCCGCAGGCGCGCATCGAGGAGCTGGAAGAGGAGCTGGAGGCRGAGCGCACAGGCCGGGCCAAGGTGGAGAAGCAGCGCTCGGAGCTGTCGCGGGAGCTGGAGGAGCTCAGCGAGCGGCTGGAGGAGGCCGGCGGCGCCACCTCGGCCCAGCTGGAGCTCAACAAGAAGCGCGAGGCCGAGTTCCAGAAGCTGCGGCGGGACCTGGAGGAGGCCACGCTGCAGCACGAGGCCACGGCAGCCGCGCTGAGGAAGAAGCACGCGGACAGCGTGGCCGAGCTGGGCGAGCAGCTGGACAACCTGCAGCGCGTCAAGCAGAAGCTGGAGAAGGAGAAGAGCGAGCTCAAGCTGGAGCTGGATGACCTCAGYGCCAACATGGAACAGCTGATCAAGGCCAAGGTGGGAGGAGGCTGAGGTGGATGGTGGGGAATTATATGATGGTTTGGGTGGGCTGGGATGGGATCAAYCGGATCACCCAGTTCTATCAACCATGGGCAGGGAGACCTTCCAATAGACCAGACTGGGATGGGTCAAGTTGGGCTGATGGGTCTCCATGGTTGGGTTGAGTTGGATTGGGTGGAAGGGTCTCCATGGTTGGGCTGAAGAATCTCCATGGTTGGGTTGAG
>NW_026626216.1:2818-4710 GCF_030028575.1 Malurus melanocephalus
ATGGAAGGTCCAAGGAGGATTGGGTTGGTCCATGGAAGGTTGGGTTGGTCCATGGAAGGTCTGGATGGGTTGGGTTGATCCATGGAAGGTTTGGATGGGTTTGGCTGGTCCATGGAAGGTCCAAGGAGGGTTGGGTTGGTCCATGGAAGGTCCAAGGAGGGTTGGGTTGGTCCATGGAAGGTCCAAGGAAGGTCTGGATGGGTTGGGGTGACAAAGAGCAGCTCTTGCTGAGCCGGAGACCCGCAAGAAGCTCAAGGTTACCTGGATCCAATGGTGCCACCTTATCCTGAAGGTGTAAAGAGGGTTGGATTCATCTGGAGAAGGTTGGGCTGGTCCAAAAAGGATCCAGGGAGGGATGGGTTGGTCTAAAGAGGATCCAAGGATGGTGAGTTGATCTGGAGGAGGTCAGGTTGGGTTGGAGTGGTCTATGGAAGGTCCAAGGAGAATTGGGTTGGTCTGGAGAAGGTGAGGTTGGTCCACAGAAGGTCGGGTTGGTCTAAAGAGGGTCCAAGGAAGGTTGGATTGGTTTGGAGAAGGTGAGGTTGCTCTACAGAAGGTCTGAGGAGGGTTGGGTTGGTCTGGAGAAGCTCAGGCTGGTCCACAGAAGCTCAGGCTGGTCCACAGAAGATCAGGTTGGTCCACAGAAGCTCAGGCTGATCCACAGAAGGTCAGGGTGGTCCACAGAAGATCAGGTTTGTCCGGAGAAGGTCAGGTTTGTCCGGAGAAGGTCAGGTTTGTCTGGAGAAGGTCAGAATGGTCCACAGAAGCTCAGGCTGGTCCACGGAATGTCAGGTTGGGCTCTGGTGACGAAGACCAGCCCTTGCTGAGCCAGAGATGCCACATGGCCCAAGCCCAGCGGTGCCCCTGTGTCCCCCCAGGCCAAGAACGCACTGGCACACGCACTGCAGTCGGCGCGGCACGACGGGGACCTGCTGCGGGAGCAGTAYGAGGAGGAGACCGAGGCCAAGGCCGAGCTCCAGCGTGCCCTCTCCAAAGCCAACTCTGAGGTGGCCCAGTGGAGGACCAAGTACGAGACGGACGCCATCCAGCGCACCGAGGAGCTAGAGGAGGCCAAGTAAGTCACCAACCCATGGATGGGGATTCTGTGGGGTTGGGGGTGGAGATCATCCATTGGAGAATGTTCTGGAGAAGGCCAAGTGAGTCACTGCCCTGTGGATGGAGCTTCTGTGGGGTCAGGGGGGGTGGAGACCATCCATGGGAGAAGGTTCTGGAGGAAACCAAGTGAGTCATCACCCTATAGACGGAGCTTCTGTGGGGTCAGGGGTGGAGAGCACCTCTAGGAGAAGGTTCTGGAGGAGACCAAGTGAGTTACCACCCCAAGGATGGAGCTTCTGTGGGGATAGAGACCACAGGAGAAAGTTCTGGAGGTTTTAGAGATTGAGTCACCACCCCATGGATGGAGATTCTGTGGGGTTGGGGGTGGAGAACACCTCCAGGAGAAGGTTCTGGAGGACACCAAGTAAGTTATCACCCTATGGATGGAGCTTCTGTTGGGTCAGTGGGGGAGATCATCCATGGGAGAAGGTCCCCAGGGAGGCTAAGTGAGTCATCACCCCAAGGATGGAGCTTCTGTGGGGTTGAGGGTGGAGACCACTGGAGAAGGTTCTGGAAAAGGTTCTGTGACCCGGAGATGGTAGAGGCTGAGCAGAACCCTGGCCAATGGCCGGGTGGGAGAAGGTCTGGGTGGTCCCACCTGGCCCGTGGGTGACCCTGGGCGGTACCCGGGGCAGGAAGAAGCTGGCGCAGCGGCTGCAGGAGGCCGAGGAGGCCGTGGAGGCCGTCAAYGCCAAGTGCTCCTCGCTGGAGAAGACCAAGCACCGGCTGCAGAATGAGATCGAGGACCTGATGGCCGATGTGGAGCGGTCGAACGC
>NW_026626216.1:6353-7923 GCF_030028575.1 Malurus melanocephalus
GCTTCCCACCACCCCCTTCCCCACCATCCCCATGGCCAGGTGGACCCACCAGCCCCTTCCCACCACCCCTTGACTGGGTGGACCCACCACCCCTGGCCAGGTGCACCCACCACCCCATGGTTGGGTGGACCCACCACCCCATAGCCAGGTGGACCCACCACTGCTTCCCAGCAACCCCTTTCCCACCACCCCTTGGTCGGGTGGACCCACCACCCTTCCCCCTTCCCCTCCAGGACACGCAGCTGCAGCTGGACGATGCAGCAAGGGTCGGGGAGGATCTGAAGGAGAACGTGGCCATGGTGGAGCGCAGGAACACGCTGCTGCAGTCGGAGCTGGAGGAGCTCCGYGGCCTGGTGGAGCAGACCGAGAGGGCCCGGAAATTGGCCGAGCAGGAGCTGATCGAGGCCAGCGAGAGGGTCCAGCTCCTCCACTCACAGGTGAGACCTCACCTGGCTCCCGGGAGAGGGGTCACCTCCACCCAGGGGCGCTCCGACCCAGGAGAAACAGCTCCAAATTGGTCAGCTCGGGACCGCGAGGTGGCTCAGGGTGGTGCCCACCTTGTCCTGAAGATCTGAGGAAGGTTGGGTGGAATGGGAGGAAGTTGTGGTGGTCCATGGAGGGTCTAAGGAGGGTTGGGTTGGTCCATGGAAGGTYCAGGGAAGGTTGGGTTGGTCCAGGGAAGGTTGGRTTGGTCCAAGGAAGGTCCTGGTAAGGTTGGGTTGGTCCAGGGAAGGTCCATGGAAGGTCAGGTTGGTCTGGAGGAGGTTSGGTTGGTCCGGAGGAGGTTGGGTTGGTCCATAGAAAGTCCAGGGAAGGTTGGGTTGGTCCAGGGAAGGTCAGGTTGGTCTGGAAGAGGTTGGGTTGGTCCATGGAAGGTCAGGTTGCTCCACAGAAGGTCCAGGGCAGGTTGGGCTGGTCCGGGGAAGGTCCATGGAAGGTCAGGTTGGTCTGGAGGTTGGGAAGGTCCGTGGAAGGGTCAGGTTGGTCCATGGGAGGTCCATGGAAGGTCGAGTTGGTCTGGAAGAGATTGGGTTTGTCCATAGATAGTCCAATTAAGGTCAGGTTGGTCCATGGAAGGTCTACTGAAGGTTGGGTGGGTCCAGGGAAGGTCCATGGAAGGTCAGGTTGGTCTGGAGGAGGTTGGGTGGTCCATAGAAAGTCCAGGAAAGGTCAGGTTGGTCCATGGAAGGGTTGCGTTCCTCTCCACATCGCATCACCAAGATCCTCAGAAGATCCTTGACCCTTCAGCAACACAGGAGGGTCTCCAAGGCCCTGAGGGGGGGGAGAGGGGCTGCACCCACCCAGGGCCACCTCCTGAGGTCCCTCCCTGTCCCCCAGAACACCAGCCTCATCAACCAGAAGAAGAAGATGGAGGGGGACATCTCCCAGCTGCAGACCGAGGTGGAGGAGGCCGTCCAGGAGTGCCGCAACGCYGAGGAGAAGGCCAAGAAGGCCATCACCGACGTGAGTGTCACCGGGGGCGCCATCACCGGGGTGGGGCCACCGCGGTGGACACCCCATGGACACCCCGCTCGTCTCGCCAGGCGGCCATGATGGCGGAGGAGCTGAA
>NW_026626217.1:0-1195 GCF_030028575.1 Malurus melanocephalus
GCACGGGCACGGCCCCGGCCATGGCGGCGGCGGCCGCGCACAGCGGGGGGCCCGGCACCGGCACCAGCACCCCCACGGGGGGGCACGGCGGGGGGCGCCACAGCAGCGACAGCACGTCCTGAGGGGGGAACGGGAAACTGTGTCGCGATATGGACCCGAATCGGGCACCGAATCTGTCCCCAAATCGGTTCCCAAATCGGTCCCCGAATCTGTCCCCAAATCGGTTCCCAAATCGGTTCCCAAATCGGTCGCCGAATCTGTCCCCAAATCGGTGCCCAAATCTGTCTCCAAATAGGTCCTGGATCTGTCATGGGATCTGCCCCCAAATCGGTCCCCAAATCGCTCCCGGCTTTGCCTCCAATCGGTCCCTGGTTCTGCCTCCAAATCTCTCCCGGGATCTGTCCCCAATCGGTGCCTGGTTCTGTCCCCAGATCGGTCCCCAAATCGGTCTCCGGTTCTGTAACGGGATCTGTGCCTAAATTGGTCCCCGGTTCTGTCCCGGGATTTGTATCGGGTTCTGTCCCCAGCTCTGTCCCCAACTCCCTCCCGGGATCTGTGTCGCGATATGGACCCGAATCGGGCCCCAAATCCGTCCCCAAATCGGTCCCAAATCCGTCCCCAAATCGGTCTCAAATCCGTCCTCAAATCGGTCCCAAATTTGTCCCCAAATCGGTCTCCAAATCGGTCCTGGATCTGTCACGGGATTTGTGTCGCGATATGGACCCGAATCGGGCCCCGGCTCTGTCCCCAAATTGCTCTCGGCTCTGTCCCTAAATCGGTCCCGGCTCCATCCCGGGATCTGTGTCGCGATATGAACCCGAATCGGACCCCGAATCCACCCCCAAACTGCTCCCGGCTCCGTCCCCAATCGGTGCCTGTTCTGTTCCCAAATCGGTCCCCAAATCGGTCCCGACTCTGTCCCCAGATCTGTCCCCGATTCTGTCCCCAAATCCCCCGATCCGGGATTCCCGATCTGTCCCCAAATCACTACCGGCTCTGTCTGCAGATCGGTCCCCGGCTCCGTCCCGGGTTCTGTGTCGTGATATGGCCCCGACTCGGGCCCCAAATCCGTCCCCAAATGGGTCCCCAAATTGGTCCCCGGTTCTGTCCCCGGATCTGTGTCGCGATATGACCCCGGATCTGTCCCTGGCTCTGTCCCCAAATCGGTCCTGAGCTCTGTTCCCGGCTCTGTCCT
>NW_026626217.1:1930-3642 GCF_030028575.1 Malurus melanocephalus
TCTGTCCCCAATCAGTGCCCGGTTCTGTCCCCAAATCGGTCCCCGGCTCCGTCCTGGGTTCTTTGTCGCGATATGGCCCTGAATCGGTCCCCAAATCTGTCCCCAGATCGGTCCCCAAATCGGTGCCCGGTTCGGTCCCCAAATCGGTCCCCGCCTCTGTCCCGGGATCTGTGTCGCGATATATCCCTAAATCTGTCCCCAAATCCGTCCCCAAAATGCTCCCGGATCTGTCCCAAATCAGTGCCGGGTTCTGTCCCCAAATCGGTCCCCAAATTGGTCTCCGGTTCTGTCACGGGATCTGTCCCCAAATCGGTCCCCGACTCTGTCCCGGGATCTGTCCCCGCTCTTTCCGCAGCTCTTTCCCCGGCTCTGTCCTGGGATCTGTGTCGCGATATGGACCCACATCGGGACCAAAATCCGCCCCCAAATCAGTCCCCAAATCGCTTCCGGCTGTCCCCAAATAGGTCCCCAGATCTGTCCCGGGATTTGTGTCGCGATATGCACCCGAATCGGACCCCGAATACGTCCCCAAATCGCTCCCGGCTCTGTCCCCAGTCGGTGCCGGGTTCTGTTCCCAAATCGGTCCCCAAATCGGTCTCCGGTTCTGTCCCGGGATCTGTGTCGGGATCTGTCCCCAGCTCTGTCCCCAGTTCTGTCCCCAAATCGCTCCCGGCTCTGTCCCCAAATCGGTGCCCATCTCCGTCCCCAAATTGGTCCCCGGGTTCTGTCCCCAAATCTGTCCCCAAATCGGTTCCCAAATCGGTCCCCAAATCGGTCCCAAATCGCTCCTGGGATCTGTTCCCAAATCGGTCCCCGGTTTTGTCCCTGAATCTGTCACCAAATCGGTCCCCAAATAGGTCCCCGACTCTGTCCCGGGATCTGTGTCACGATATGTCCTCGGCTCTGTCCCCAAATGCGTCCCCAAATCGCTCCCGGATCTGTCCCCACTCGGTGGCGGGTTCTGTTCCCAAATCGGTCCCTAAATTGGTCCCCGGCTCCGTCCCAGGATTTGTGTCAGGATCTGTCCCCAGCTCTGTCCCCAAATCGGTCCCGGCTCTGTCCCCAGTCGGTCCCCGGTTCTGTCCCCGAATCTGTCCCCAGATCGGTCCCAAATTTGTCCCCAAATCGGTCTCCAAATCGGTGCCCGGATCTGTCATGGGGATCTGTGTCGCGATGTGGACCCGAATCGGGCCCCAAATTGCTCCCGGCTCTGTCCCCAATCGGTCCCCAAATCCCCCAGATCCAGGATTCCCGATCTGTCCCCAGATCGGTCCCGGCTCTGTCCCCAAATCGCTCCCGGCTCCGTCCCAGGTTCTGTGTCGTGATATGGCCCCAACTCGGGCCCCAAATCCGTCCCCAAAGGGGTCCCCAAATTGGTCCCTGGTTCTGTCCCCGGATCTGTGTCGCGATATGACCCCGGATCTGTCCCTGGCTCTGTCCCCAAATCGGTCCTGAGCTCTGTTCCCGGCTCTGTCCTGGGATTTGTGCCGCGATATGGCCCCGGTTCTGTCCCCAAATCGGTCCCCAAATCGGTCCCGACTCTGTCCCCAGATCTGTCCCCGATTCTGTCCCCAAATCGGTCCCGGCCCTGTCCCGGGATCTGTGTCAGGATCTGTCCCCGAATCGGTCCCCAAATCGGTCCCAAATCTGTCCCCGAATCGGTCCCCAAATCGGTCCTGGATCTGTCACGGGATTTGTGTCGCGATATGGAC
>NW_026626217.1:5002-6834 GCF_030028575.1 Malurus melanocephalus
GCTCTGTCCCGGGTTCTCTGTCGCGATATGGACTCGAATCGGGCACCGAATCTGTCCCCAAATCGGTTCCCAAATCGGTCCCCAAATCTGTCCCCAAATAGGTCCTGGATCTGTCATGGGATCTGCCCCCAAATCGGTCCCCAAATCGCTCCCGGCTCTGCCTCCAATCGGTCCCTGGTTCTGCCTCCAAATCTCTCCCGGGATCTGTCCCCAAATCGGTCCCGATTCTGTCCCCAATCAGTGCCCGGTTCTGTCCCCAAATCGGTCCCTAAATGGGTCCCAGCTCTGTCCCCAAATCGGTCCCCGGCTCTGTCCCAGGATCTGTGTCGCCAAATCTGTCCCCAAATCGGTCCCCGGCTCTGTCCCGGGATCTGTGTCGCCAAATCTGTCCCCAAATCGGTCCCCGGCTCTGTCCCAGGATCTGTGTCGCCAAATCTGTCCCCAAATCTGTCCCCAAAATGCTCCCGGTTGTGTCCCAAATCAGTGCCGGGGTCTGTTCCCAAATCGGACCCCAAATTGGTCTCCGGTTCTGTCCCGGGATCTGTCCCCAAATCGGTCCCCAACTCTGTCCCGGGATCTGTGTCGCGATATGGACCCAAATAGGTCCCAGATCTGGTCCCAAATCGCTCCCGGCTCTGTCCCCACCTCTGTCCCAGATCTGTTCCCGGCTCTGTCCCGGTATCTGTGTCACGATATGTCCCCAAATCGCTCCCCAAATTGGTCCCTGGCTCTGTCCCCAAATTGGTCCCCGGTTCTGTCCCGGGATTTGTGTCGGGTTCTGTCCCCAGCTCTGTCCCCAACTCCGTCCCGGGATCTGTATCGCAATATGGCTCCGAATCGCGCCCCGAATCTGTTCCCAAATCGCTCCAGGATCTGTCCCCAAATCGGTCCCTAAATTGGTCCCCGGTTCTGTCACGGGATCTGTCCCCAAATCGGTCCCCAGCTCTTTCCCCGACTCCATCCCGGGGTCTGTGTAGCGATATGGACCCAAATCGGGCCCAAAATCCGTCCCCAAATCCGTCCCCAAATCGCTCCCGGCTCTGTCCCTTCTCTGTCCCCGACTCTGTCCCAGGATCTGTGTCACGATATGTCCTCGGCTCTGTCCCCAAATCCGTCCCCAAATCGCTCCCGGATCTGTCCCCACTCGGTGGTGGGTTCTGTTCCCAAATCGGTCCCTAAATTGGTCCCCGGCTCCGTCCCGGGATTTGTGTCGGGATCTGTCCCCAGCTCTGTCCCCAAATCGGTCCCTGGTTCTGTCCCCAAATCTGTCCCCAAATCGGTCCCCAGCTCTGTCCCGGATCTGTCTCTGCTCTGTACCCAAATGTGTCCCCAGATCGGTCCCTGGCTCTGTCCCGGGATCTGTGTCGCGATCGGTCTCCGGTTCTGTCCCCAAATCGGTCCCCAAATCGCTCCTGGTTCTGTCCCCACCTCGGTACCAGCTCCTGTGTCACGATATGTCCCCAGCTCTGTCCCTAAATCTGTCCCCAGATCGGTCCCCAGCTGTCCCAACGCTGTCCCCGTTCTGTCCCCGGCTCTGTCCCCAAATCGCTCCCGGATCTGTCCCCAAATCGGTCCCCAGCTCTGTCCCTTCTCTGTCCCCGGTTCTGTCCCGGGATCTGTGTCCCCAAGTCGGTCCCCGGTTTGTGTCTCCGGCTCTGTCCCCAAATCGGTCCCCAGCTCTGTCCCCCCGCTGTCCCCGCGCTGTCCCGGTGCCACCCGCGCTGTCCCCACTGTCCCCGCGCTGTCCCCGCGCTGTCCCGGTGCCACCCCCGCTGTCCCCACTCTGTCCCCGCGCTGTCCCGGTGCCACCCCCGCTGTCCCCGCACTATCCC
>NW_026626218.1:0-1470 GCF_030028575.1 Malurus melanocephalus
CAATTCTTAGGGGAAAATGCTCCAAACACCTAAAAGCACGCACACAAAAAGGGATTTTCTGTGCTGTTTGAAAGAGGCAGCTCTGGGAGGTTTGACCTTTAAATGTGCACATTATTTTGCCTTTTTGATATCTAAATCCAGCAGGGTTTTTTTTTTTTTTTCTTTTCTGTGCTGGGTGTTACCCACACAAAAAGGAGGTGCCAGCACCCTGTTCAGTTTTAAAAAATCAGAAATAAATACTGATTTGGGGTTGAATTGCCCCAAAAAGGGCTTTTCATGCAGAAAAAAAACCTTTTTTTTAAAGAATGGCACCAGCAGAGCCTAACAAAGGAAAATAAACACCCACTAAAATAAATAATAAATTTTAGTTTAAAGTATTTCCATGAGTGGAAATTTCCACTCTGTCCTGCACTTGGATGKGTTTGAGTTTGACTTTGAGGTGATTTTGGGAAAATTCAGATATTCCAACACTGGAAAAAGCAGGAGCTGCTCCTCTTCATCACCAGGAATCAACAGATTTTACCTTAAAATCTGACAGGGATTTTATAGGATTTCCTCCAACCTAAACAATTCTGCTGGAATCTTAAAACCTTCTTTTGTGAGAATTGTGAAGGTTTAAATTGAGGAATGTTTTTTTCCAAGGAATCTTTCCTTGCTTTTATTTCAGTGAAATAAATTTCTTGCCTTCCTCACTGGATGCCCTGAAAGGGAATCTTTCATCAGGAAAAGTCCTTTGGGGTCTAAATTTCAGGATTCGAGCAGATTTTACCAGAAATTGGGGTGTTTTCATTGAAATTCATTTAAATTTTTAATTGAATTATGCCAAAGCCTGAGCATCTTGGACTGCAAACCCACCTTTGGCATTCAACTGATGATTAAAACTCAAATAAAAGATRGAAAGGGAAAAAAAAAACAGCTGGAAAAAGAAAGATTTAGGTTTGACCTTTTCAAAATTGTTTTAATTGGTTTGAACTCTGTGGATGATGTGCAGGGAGTGGCCTGGAGTTGATTCAGGCCTAAATTTTTGGTTGTCACTGCCATTCCCTGGGAAATTCAATGTCTGTCACTTAAAAACAGCAGCAGAGAGGGAAAAAAAATGGGAAATGATGGGAAAACAGCGGTGGTGTCAAGAAAAATACTCAAAATGCTGCACTTTAATGATTGTGTTCTGCCAGGAGAGGAGCAGGTGGGAGGAACTCACTCCAAAATATTCCCCMAAAAAAAAATAAAAAAAACAACACAGCTCCGAGCATCCCCTTGGAAAACAAAAAACGGGGAAATGACGGGTGGATTCGGTAATGAGAAAAATGAGAAAATTGCATAAGGAGGAGAGGATTGACAGGAGRAATCTTCTGCTGGGGAAGGACCTGGAAATGGGAACAGGGAAAGGGAATGTTTGAAAATTCTGGTGAAGATTGAAAGGCACACAAGGGGAAAAAAACATTGGAAAAGCCAGCTGGGGACATTCCT
>NW_026626218.1:2804-3712 GCF_030028575.1 Malurus melanocephalus
TTACTGATAATTAACAAAATGAATTAACAGGAAGATTGATTATTATTTTTGATATTGGACCTTTTAAAAAAGATTGAGTTATGTGTGGGTTTGGATAAATATTGTTATCAGAGCTTTTTCCTGCTTAAAATTAATTCTTAGGAAATAAAATCGATATTAAACATTTTTMTCTCTCAATGTGGTGAGAGGAAAATGAAGTTTTGAACAAATTCCCAGATTTTTTTTTTGTGCTGCTCAGAGAAATCTAGGGAAGATTTCTTTCACTTCAGGGAATAAATTCAGCAGAAATTAAGATTTCTTTTAATTCCTATGGACTTTTCCAGTCTAAAAACCAGATATCGCTTTCCCATTCAGAAAATTCCCGTGCTCAGGTGACTTTTCCATCTCTTTTAAGCAAAAAAATGCTTTTTTTTTTTCCCAATAAAAGAAATCCAATAAATCATTAATTACTTAAAATCCATGCAATATTTCATGAGGCTGCTGTTTTTGGGATTCTCCCAGCTGGAAGGAGCTTTGGGAAGTTTTTTTCCCGTGTTTTGAGGGTTTCCAGATCATCTCCAAGAGTTCAAAATCCCATGGGTCTGACTCATCTTCAGCTGAGTCACCCCTGATATCGAACCATCCTTCAAAAAAAAAACCAAAAAACACGAGATTTTGGAAAACTTTCCACTCCTGGCAAGATTGAAGTCAATAAAAGCAGCACAAAGAGGTGGCACTGAAGGATCCTGAGATTCCTTTTTGAGGAGGAAGGTGAATCCCTCAGATCCYTGATGGATCATTCCCATCAAAGGTTTCCCGGGATCAAAGTGTGCTCTGCTGGAATTTCTGCTCTCAGGGCTCCTTCAGCTCATCCAGCTGTAGGATTGGGATTATTCCACTCTGGAATTGGCACATTTGGGGTTTTTTTT
>NW_026626218.1:7077-8150 GCF_030028575.1 Malurus melanocephalus
TTCCCACTCAGAAATTCCTTTATTTTATTATTTTGACATTCCTTTTATCCCTGATATTCTGGGCTGGCACCATCTCCTTCCTCCTCTTCATCCCAACCTGGTTATTCCTGATTTTGAAAGCACAGAATTAATCCAGTGCAGAATTAATCCAGTGTAGAATTAATCCATCCTCCCAACTTTCCATCCTCATTCTCAATTCCCTACCAAATTTCCCAAAATCTGTTAAACCGCTTTAATTATCCCAGAATTTTCATTCTTTTCCTCAAGATCTCATCCTGCTGTCCCTGCTGCAGACCCGCCTGGATCCCTTTCCACTCAGAAATTCCTTTATTTTACCATTCTGACATTCCTTTTATCCCTGACACTCCGGGCTGGCACCATCCCTCTCCATCCCAACTTGGTTATTCCTGATTTTGGAAGGACAGAATTAATCCAGTGCAGAATTAATCCATCTTCATCCTCAAATTCCCTATAAAATTTCCCAAAATCTGTTAAACCACTTTAATTATCCCAAAATTTTCATTTTTCCCCTCAAGATCTCATCCTGCTGTCCCTGCTGCAGATCCACCTGGATCCCTTCCCACTCAGAAATTCCTTTATTTTACCATTCTGATTCCTTTTATCCCCAATGCTCTGGGCTGGCACCACCTCCTTCCTCCTCTCCATCCCAACCTGGTTATTCCTGATTTTGGAAGCACAGAATTAATCCAGTGCAGAATTAATCCAGTGCAGAATTAATCCATCCTCATCCTCAAATTCCCTAGAAAATTTCCCAAAATCTGTTAAACCGCTTTAATTATCCCAGAATTTTCATTCTTTTCCTCAAGATCTCATCCTGCTGTCCCTGCTGCAGATCCACCTGGATCCCTTCCCACTCAGAAATTCCTTTATTTTATTATTTTGACATTCCTTTTATCCCTGATATTCTGGGCTGGCACCATCCCTCTCCATCCCAACCTGGTTATTCCTGATTTTGGGAGCACAGAATTAATCCAGTGCAGAATTAATCCATCTTCATCCTCACATTCCTTAGCAAATTTCCCAAAATCATTGGAACTGCTTTAATTATCCCA
>NW_026626219.1:0-611 GCF_030028575.1 Malurus melanocephalus
TATGTTGGCTATTTATTGTTTCACTTTGTTTAGCATGTGAGAAGGCTTGAGAACTGTGACTTTGCCTTTTGATTTCCATGGGATCCTCTTGTCCTTTGCAAGAAGGAATCCACTGCTCCAGCATATTTTTTGTAATATTTTCAGTCTACATCTCTTTATTTTGATAGGTATTAGTTAAACTAGTCACAGACATTTATACTAATGAATTTCTGTCTGTTGAGAGACAAGGCTTCATGATTTCATATAATTTTCTAGATTTTTGGACATTAAACATAGGATGTGGAAATCCCTGACTTGAAATCATCTAATCTTGGTATCTAACAGCCT
Organism: Malurus melanocephalus; assembly: GCF_030028575.1. Taxonomy (NCBI): domain Eukaryota; kingdom Metazoa; phylum Chordata; class Aves; order Passeriformes; family Maluridae; genus Malurus; species Malurus melanocephalus. Next base: position 328 of record NW_026626219.1, read on the forward strand.
GACTTTTTATTGCTCAAGGCACAATAAAAAATACTDTGTTATTAAAATCCCCCCAATTTAATATTTATTTACATGGAGAGAAAAAAAATTCTGTAGAGGAACAGGTTTGAAAGCACATATACATTTTTACTGTTGGTTATTCTAAGTACTAAAATATTTTTSACAATGCTGAATGCATTCCTGACATGAAATAACTAACAGGAGAAAGACTACCTAAATTTGTTGGTCAGTGTAAAATATTCAAGACCCAAAAGGCAAAGAAAATTTTTCACCTAATCTACCTA
>NW_026626219.1:3224-4300 GCF_030028575.1 Malurus melanocephalus
GAGTGAGCCAGCAAAGAGAGGGACAGAAGGTGACTATACTGTGGGGGAGCACCAAAGGGACAAAATGTTAAAGTAAAAGGTAACAGATTATTGCAGCTACAAGACMAATAAAGCAACCACTTTCCCTCCTACATCAAGAAAAATAAAAGCAGACATAATACTAGGAATAAAGGAATCTTTCTAAAGTACTGTGGAAAAGTCCCGTTTCCAAATCAGGAGTTGTTGTCTTGTGACATGGAAATGTCTCTTTAGTGGAAGAGGAAATAGTGGCAGGTTCTTCTTCCAAGGTTACCATGTGCCTCTTGCAGAAAGGAGAGCTTTGCTGAGCTAGGTAAACCATGGGGAAAAAAAGGTGGCTGGTTTCAAGGGTGAATAGTTCTGCTCTTACAACTATAGGTTAGTTTGTAATCCCTCAAATAAATGAGCAGTGACATGGCTGTGAGTCCAAATGAAGAAGACTACAAAATGTGTCTGAATAGTTTTATAAAAAATCACAGAATCATGGTCAGTGGTTCTGCATTACAGAAAAAAGAAAATAAACCAGAAGCTACAGAAGCAAAATTACACCAGGCTGCACAAGAAGCTAAAAAAAAAGTTCTCTGTTCTAGTATGCCCAAAACTTCACCCAGAATGCAGAAAACAACACAGAAAGGTTATTCAGGATGCGAAGTTGAAATGTATTTTGATTCATACGATGATAAAAAGTAGTATAAAGGTTATCAGAAAGGCGACAGGAAGGGCGGAAGCTCATGCAGGAAGGTCAGGATTCCCTAAAACTATTATGAAATCCAAGCTGCTGCATTTTTGTATCAAGAGAGTTAATTGATATTTTAAAGTTAAAAATGAGGAACACCAGTGTCTATTTTGGAAAGCCTTCARCCAAAATGTGCTGAAGTTTGTTGGGTTCATGATGTACTTGACAACCACAAAGTCAAAATATTCTGTATCCTAAAGTGATCGTTAGTTAGGACGGATGTGGGAAATATTCAAGCAAGAAGCAACAGAAAATTGTCAGAAACCACTGACAGTGAAACAGAGGAGAGCAAAGCAATGATACTTGCAAAGTTTGAGAAATA
>NW_026626219.1:6829-7817 GCF_030028575.1 Malurus melanocephalus
TTTAAAAATTAATAGCTTAACTAACATGTTCAAAAAAGGAATACAAGGATTAAGGGCAATAGGCTATACTATTATAATTTATAATAATGTCTTGATTATTTTACTGGAMWCAAGCAAAATAGTTGTTCAACAATAGATTTTAAATAATAAATACAAGTCACTATGCTTTAGATGACAGATTTCCTTAAAACATATTCATAAAGCAAAATTAAAAAAAAAACCTATTATCTTGTATTTATTACATCTATTCATATCCTGYGGCATGTCAGCAAGCAGAGGGCATCATCTGTTCATTTAATCTATCACTTTTAAGATCTATATGCAATGTAAATATTGTTTCATCTCCTCAAGAACTTCAGCTGCAGCGTAACTGCCATCTTTCATATGATAGGAAATCCGATACAAAATTTTGGAAAGTCAAAAACCAGGCCCAGCACAGTTGTGTATTAACAAATTAGAGGTCTGAGAGCAAAAGAGACGGTGGTGCAAGCAAACACACAGACTTACTTTGGCCATATTTTCTGCTCTGAAGTGCATATATCAAGAGTAAGGAGAAAAGTGACAATGGAAAAGAGCTTTAGCACTTATGCCTTTAATTTTTTTTTTTTTTTTTATGAAAACAGTAAATACTCCTTCCATTCAAAATCCCTTCCTGGAACAGACCACGCTATATTATAAGCTTGCTATAAGGTTTGGGAATTACGTTAAATCATGCCACTTTATATCACGTTAAAAAGGGAGAGCAATGCAGTAACCTTACAGATGTTTGTATATAAATCTAGAAGGCAATATCAAAACATTACTGTAGAAGAATGTAATCATGCACCATTATGATTAACATACAAATAGTTTTGTAAYGGTAAGATTAGAACATCCTTACATATTGTCAAACCACATCAGTCTCACAAAATCATGGAAGTTGAAACTTGTTAGAAACTGGGAGATTTTAAGGCAAATAATACCTTTTATATTTGCCATTGCCTACTTG
>NW_026626220.1:0-1670 GCF_030028575.1 Malurus melanocephalus
GGCCTAAAGGGGTTTGGGATCGGCCTAGAGGGGTTTGGGATCGGCCTAAAGGGGTTTGGGATTGGCCTAAAGGGGTTTGGGATCAAACCGAGGGGTTTGGGATTGGCCTAAAGGGGTTTGGGATCAAACCGAGGTGTTTGGGATTGTCCTAAATGGGTTTGGGATCATCCTAAAGGGGTTTGGGATCGGCCTAAAGGGGTTTGGGATCAGCCCGAGGGGTTTGGGATCATCCTAAAGGGGTTTGGGATCGGCCTAAAGGGGTTTGGGATCGGCCTAAAGGGGTTTGGGGTCTCGAAATGGGGGCTTGGGATCAAACCGAGGTGTTTGGGATTGTCCTAAATGGGTTTGGGATCATCCTAAAGGGGTTTGGGATTGGCCTAAAGGGGTTTGGGGTCTCGAAATGGGGGTTGGGATCAAACCGAGGGGTTTGGGATTGTCCTAAAGGGGTCTGGGATTGTCCCCGAGGGGTTTAGGATCTCTAAAAGGGGTTTGGGATCATCCCGAGGGCTTGGGATTGTTCCTGAGGGGTCTGGGATCACCCCGAGGGTGCAGCCATGGGGGGTTCAGGGATTCCCTCATGGGGTTTGGGGTCACCCCCAGTGAATTTCAGATTTCCTCCGAGGGGTTTTGGGGTGTCCCTGGGGTGGTTTTGGGGGTTCCCCATTGATTTTTGGGTTTCCCCGGTGCATTTTTGGATTCCCCTGGTGCATTTTTGGGTTTCCCTGGGGGTTTTTGGGGTTGATTTTGGGGTCCCTGTTGCAGGTTCGAGGACAAGGGCAGCCTGGAGGTGCTGCTGTTCTCCCTCCGGAGCCGCCTCCGCGCCAACAACCAACGGCCGTTCGTGCCCAGGGAGGGGACACACAGCGCGGATATCAACAGGGTGACAGGGGACATTGGGGACATCGGGGGGACATTGGGGACATTGGGGACATTGGGGACATTGGGGACATTGGGGACATTGGGGACATTGGGGACATTGGGGACGGGGGACATCGGGGACATCGGGGACATTGAGGACATTGGGGACATCGGAGACAGGGGACACACAGTGCGGATATCAACAGGGTGACAGTGGGGACAGGGACAGGGGGGTGACAGGGACAGGGGACATGGGTGCCAGGTGTGCCAGGTGCCCCGGGTGACACAGGTGACACGGGTGCCAGGTGCCCTGGGTGACACAGGCCCTGGGTGCCGGGGGTGACACAGGTGTTCCAGGTGCCTCGGGTGTCCCGTTCGCGGGTGACACAGATGACACAGGTGCCAGGTGCTGGGGGTGACACAGGTGCCCCAGGTGTCCCAGGTGCCCTGGTGTCCCGCTCGCAGTGACACAGATGACAGGTGACACAGATGACACAGGTGACACAGGTGACACAGGTGCCAGGTGCCCCGGGTGTCCCGTTCGCGGGTGACACAGATGACACAGGTGCCAGGTCCCCGGGGTGACACAGGTGACACAGATGACACAGGTGCCCCAGGTGCCCCCGGTGTCACGGTGTCCCGCTCGCGGGTGACACAGATGACAGATGACACAGGTGCCAGGTGCCCCGGGTGTCCCGGGTGTCCCGTTCACGGGTGACACAGGTGACACAGGTGACACAGGTGCCACAGGTGCCAGGTGCCCCAGGTGCCAGGTGCTGGGGGTGACACAGGTGACACAGGTGACACAGGTG
>NW_026626220.1:3164-4029 GCF_030028575.1 Malurus melanocephalus
TCCCCCCTCCCCAGGACAATTCCGGGGGTGTCCCCTGAATATCCCCTCCTCTTTTCCCCCCCAGGACAATTTCGGGGGGTCTCTGGGGGGCGTCGAGGCCGCGCTGCGCAAACACGAGGCCATCGAGAGCGACATCGCCGCCTACGGCAGCCGCGTGCGCGCCGTCACCGCCGTGGCCGCCGAGCTGGAGGCCGAGCGCTATCACGACATGGGCGCTATCGCGACACGGCGCGACCACGTTGTGTCGCTGTGGGAGGCGCTGCGGGCTCAGGTGGCGGCGCGGAGGGAGCGGCTCCGGGCTCATCTGGAGCTGCAGCGGTTCCTGCGCGATCTGGAGCAYCTGATGGGCTGGATGGAGGAGATGGAGGTGGGGAGGGGTCCGGGAGTGGGGGGAGGGTCGGGATTCCTTTGTGGGACCCCCCTGTGACCCCCCGGTGTCCCCCGGTGTCCCCTCAGGTGCGGCTGAAGTCGCGGGATTTTGGGCAGCACCTGAGCCAGGTGGACGATYTGCTGCAGATCCACGCTCTGGTCGAGGGCGATGTGGCCGCTCAGGCKGAGAGGGTCCGGAGCGTGGGGGCGGCGGCTGAGCGCTTCCTGGGGGAGGGGGGCGGTGAGTGTCACCCCAAAATTCCCAAATTTGGGACCCCCGAAACCCTTTCGAACGCCCAAAATCCGGGACATCTGAGTCCCGGGACCCTCAAACCAATCCAGGCTGTGGGGGTGAGGGCTGAGCGTTTCCTGGGGGAGGGGGGTGGTGAGTGCCACCCCAAAATCCCCAAAATTGGGACCCCCGAAACCCTTTCGAACGCCCAAAATCCGGGACATCTGAGTCCCGGGACCCCCAAACCAGTCCAGGCTGTGGGGG
>NW_026626220.1:4239-5681 GCF_030028575.1 Malurus melanocephalus
GAATTTTCACCCCCGGTGCAGAATTCCCCTGTGAAACATTCCCGGTGCTCCCCGAACTCCCTAAACTCCCACCTCCAGCGCGGCATTCCCGGAATTTCTGCTATTCCCGGATTTCTGATATTCCCGGGATTTCTGTCATTCCCGGATTTCTGCTATTTCCGGATTTCTGATATTCCCGGGATTTCTGCTATTCCTACCTCTCGCACTGGGGTTTCCCGTGTTCCCTGAATTCCCAGCTCCAGCATGGCACTCCCAGCGCTCCCAGTACTCCCAGTATTCCCGGTATTCCCGGTATTTCGGTCATTCCCGGTATTCCGGTCACTCCCGGCGCTCCCAGTACTCCCAGTACTCCCAGTATTCCCGATATTCCGGTCATTCCCGGTATTCCGGTCACTCCCAGCGCTCCCAGTATCCCCAGTATTCCCGGTATTCCGGTCACTCCCGGTATCCCGGTCACTCCCAGCACTCCCAGTACTCCCAGTATTCCCGGTATTCCGGTCATTCCCGGTATTCCGGTCACTGCCAGCGCTCCCAGTATCCCCGGTACTCTCGGTATTCCCGGTATTCCCGGTATTCCCGGTATTCCCGGTATTCCGGTCACTGCCAGCGCTCCCAGTATCCCCGGTACTCCCGGTATTCCGGTCATTCCCGGTATTCCGGTCACTCCCGGCGCTCCCAGTATCCCCAGTACTCCCGGTATTCCGGTCATTCCCGGTATTCCGGTCACTCCCAGCGCTCCCAGTATCCCCAGTATTCCCGGTATTCCCAGTATTCCCGGTATTCCCGGTATTTCGGTCATTCCCGGTATTCCGGTCACTCCCAGCGCTCCCAGTATCCCCAGTACTCCCGGTATTCCGGTCATTCCCGGTATTCCGGTCACTCCCAGTACTCCCAGTATTCCCGGTATTCCGGTCATTCCCGGTATTCCGGTCACTCCCGGCGCTCCCAGTACTCCCAGTACTCCCAGTATCCCCAGTATTCCCGGTATTCCCGGTATTCCGGTCATTCCCGGTATTCCCGGTATTCCCGGTATTCCGGTCACTCCCGGCGCTCCCGCAGGTTCGAGACGCTGGAGCCGGAGCTGGCGGCGCTGGCGGCTCGCGTGGCCTCCGTTGGCCGCGTCACGGAGGAGCTCCAGGGATCGGCGGAGAGGAACCGSGAGAGCGCCCGCGAAACCTGGGAGCAGCTCCGGGACAGGTGGGGACGGACCCGGGCCCGGGAGGGTCCCCCCAGCCGGGAATCGGGGGCGGATCCGGGCAGGGAGGAGTTTTCCAGGCGGGGATGGGATTTCCAGGCGCTCCGGGATGGGATTTCCAGGCGGGGATGGGATTTCCAGGCGCTCCGGGACGCTCCGGGAGGACGGAGCTGTGTCCAGGCGGGGATGGAGTCTCCGGGCTGGGATGCTCCGGGCAGATCGGGATGGGTTTTCCAGGCGGGATGGA
>NW_026626221.1:0-1074 GCF_030028575.1 Malurus melanocephalus
ACTGGTTTATACTGGTTTAGACTGGTTTATACTGGTTTAGACTGGTTTAGACTGGTTTATACTGGTTTATACTGGTTTACACTGGTTTATGCTGGTTTAGACTGGTTTAGACTGGTTTAGACTGGTTTAGACTGGTTTCGACTGGTTTCGACTGGTTTATACTGGTTTATACTGGGATAAACTGGGATAAACTGGGAATGGATTTGGAGGGTCCAGACCCCCTTGAGAAGGTTTGGAACCCCCAAAAAATTCCCAAAAAATCCCCAAATTTCCCTCAAAATTCCCGAATTTCCCCCGAAATTCCCAAGAAATCCCCAAAATACCTGAATTTCAAAAAAAAATCCAAAAAAATTCCTGAATCTCCCACAAAAAATTCCTGAATGTTCTGCCCAAAAATTCCCAAATTTCCCTCAAAAATTCCCAAATTTTCCCCCCCAAAATCCCAAAATACCCCAATTTTTCCCCCAAAAATTTTGAAAAATCCTGAATTTTCCATCAAATATCAAAAATATTCCTGAATTTCCCTCCAAAATTCCCAATTTTTCCCGAATTTTCCAGGATTTTGGCCACATCCAAACGACCCCTCCCCAAATTCCCACATCCCAAAATTCCCAAAATTCCCGAAATTCCAAAAAAAATCCCAAAATTCCTGAAAAAACAGCGAAAAAATGGCGAAAAATGGCAAAAAATTGTGAAATTTGGAGATTTTACCTCAAAAATTCACCCCCAAAGCCTTCAACCTCCTGGATTTGGGATCCGTGGGGCTGGTGAGGACCCCTCCCCAAATTCCCAAATCCCAAAATTCCCAAAATTCCGCAAAAAATCCCAAAATTCCTGATAAAATCAGGGAAAAATATCCCCAAATTCCCAGAAAAATGGGAAAAACCACCAAAATTTCGGGATTTTCCCCCAAAATTCCCCCCCAAACCCTTCAAACTCCTGGATTTGGGACCCCTCCCCCAATTCCCACATCCCAAAATTCCCAAAATTCCCAAAATTCCCAATTTTTGTTGTTTTTTTTGCAGTTTGGGGCGGAGACGCAGCAGAGCCGGGTGGTGCCGGGGGGGGCGGCCA
>NW_026626221.1:2777-4487 GCF_030028575.1 Malurus melanocephalus
CCCCAAAATCCCAAAAATTACCAAAACCCTCCCAAATTTCCCCTTTTTTCTCCTTCCAGGACCTTTTCCCCCCCAAATTCCCTCAAAATTCTCCCAAATGCCCCTAAAACCCCCATTTTTCCCAATTTTTCCCAATTTTTCCCAAAATTCCCAAATTTCCTCTTCCCAGGACCTTTTAATTCCCAAAATTCTCCTTTAAACCTCTCAAAATTCAGTTTTTTTTCCATTTTTTCCCATTTTTTCCCCGTTTTTTCCCGATTTTTGCCCAAATTTTTTCCCAGGTTTTTCCCAGAATTCCCAAAATTCCAAATTTTCCCAAAATCCCCGTTTTTTCCCCATTTCCAGGCTATGGCACCCCCATCACAGTGGATGAAGTTTCCTTCCATCCCCCAAAATTCCCATTTTTTTCCCCGTTTTTTCCCCGTTTTTCCCCCAATTTTTTCCCGATTTCCTCAAAATTTCCAATGTTTTCTCCATTTTTCCCCATTTTTCCCCGTTTTTCCCCCAATTTCCCCCGTTTTTTCCCGATTTTTTCCCATTTTTTTCCCAAAATTCCCCAAATTCCCAATTTTCCCAAAATTCCCATTTTTTCCCCATTTTCCAGGCTATGGCACCCCTGTCAGAGTGGATGAAGTTTCTTTCCACAGTTCCCTTCGTCTCGATGAATTCGGCTCCTCCCGAATCCTCAGGGTCACCCCCACCCCGGGGGAGGTGGGAATTTGGGGTGAAAAATCGGGAATTTGGGAAAATTCGGGAATTTGGGGAAAATTTGGGAAAATTTGGGAAAAAATTGATGTTTTTTGGGCGGTTTTGGAGCAAAAAAAGGGGATTTTTTAATGGAAAAAATGAGATTTTGGAGAGGTTTTTGGGGGGATTTGGGGAACATTTGGGGAAATTTTGGGGAATTTGGGAAAAATTGGGAATTTGGGGAAAATTTGGGAAAATTTGGGGGACTTTGGGGAAAAAAGGGGAATTTTTGGGGAAAAAATGGGATTTTTGAGGGAAAAAAGGAGATTTTTTTAATGGGAAAAAGGGATTTTGGGGACAAAAAGTGGGATTTGGGGAATTTGGGGAAAATCTGGAAGAATTTGGGAAAAATTGGGGGATTTTGGGAGAAATTTTGGGAATTTTGGGGTGACTTTGGGAGCTAAAAAGGTCCTGGCAGGGTAAAAAAAGGGGAGAAAAAGCCAATTTTTGGGGTTTTTTTGGTGGGAATTTCGGGAATTTTGGGAATTTTGGGCTCTGGACCCTCCCAGCCCCCGGAAATTCCTGAATTTGGGGGATTTGAGAGAATTTGGGGAATTTAGAGGTGACTTTGGGAGGTTTAAAGGTCCTGGAAGGGTAAAATAAGGGGCAAAAAGGCCAATTTGGGGGTTTTTTTGTGGGAATTTTTTTGAATTTTGGGAATTTTGGGCTCTGGACCCTCTGAACCCCCAGAAATTCCCAAATTTGGGGGATTTGAGAGAATTTTGGGTGGTTTAAAGGTCCTGGAAGGGTAAAAAAAGGGCAGAAAAAGCCAATTTTTGGGGTTTTTTTTTGTGGGAATTTCACGGGAATTTCGGGATTTTGGGGGTCCAGGCCCTCCCAGCCCCCAAAATTCCCAAATTTTTGGGTTTTTTTCCCCAATTTCCAGATGACTCTGATGCAGTACCAGGTGATGGACGAGATCCCGACGCCGCTGCCGTTCCGGCTGTTCCCCAGCCTGGAGTG